>NW_027331969.1:2361714-2460112 GCF_048418815.1 Hemitrygon akajei
GCCATTTTGAGATCATGGCTGATCATCTACTATCAATACCCGGTTCCTGCCTTGTCCCCATATCCCTTCATTCTCTTATCCATAAGATACCTATCTAGCTCCTTCTTGAAAGCATCCAGAGAATTGGCCTCCACTGCCTTCCGAGGCACTGCATTCCAGAGCCCCACAACTCTCTGGGAGAAGATGTTTTTCCTTAACTCTGTCCTAAATGTCCTACCCCTTATTCTCAAACCATGCCCTCTGGTACTGGACTCTCCCAGCATCTGGAACATATTTCCTGCCTCTATCTTGTCTAATCCCTTAATAATCTTATATGTTTCAATCTGATCCCCTCTCAATCTCCTTAATTCCAGCGTGTACAAGCCCAGTCTCTCTAACCTCTCTGCGTAAGACAGTCCTGACATACCAGGCATTAACCTTGTGAGTACACAATATTCCAGGTGTGGTCTCACCAGGGCCCTGTACAAATGCAAGAGGATTTCCTTGCTCTTGTACTCAATTCCCTTTGTAATAAAGGCCAACATTCCATTAGCCTTCTTCACTGCCTGCTGCACTTCCTCATTCTCCTTCAGTGACTGATGAACAAGGACTCCTAGATCTCTTTGTATTTCTCCCTTACCTAACTTTACACCGTTCAGATAATAATCTGCCTTCCTGTTCTTACTCCCAAAGTGGATAACCTCACACTTATTCACATTAAACTTCATCTGCCAAGTATCTGCCCACTCACCCAGCCTATCCAAGTCACCCTGAATTCTCCTAACACCCTCATCACATGTCACACTGCCACCCAGCTGAGGATCATCAGCAAACTTGCTGATGTTATTCTCAATGCCTTCATCTAAATCATTGACGTAAATCGTAAACAGCTGTGGTCCCAATACCGAACCTTGAGTCACCACCTGCCATTCCGATAAACACACATTCACCGCTACCCTTTGCTTTCTATCTGCCAACCAGTTTTCTATCCATGTCTATAAGAGTCTATTAAAATATCCTATTGTATCCACCTCCACCATCGCTGCAGGCAGTGCATTCCATGCACCCACCACTGTCTGTGTAAGAAACTTACCCCTGACATTCCCTCGGTACCGACTTCCAAGCAGCTTAAAACTACGTCTCCTCGTGTTAGTCATTTCAAGCCTGGGTAAATGCCTCTGGCTATCCACTTGGTCAAAGCCTCTCATCATCTTATACACCTCTGTCAGGTCATCTCTCATCCTCCGTCGCTCCAAGAAGGAAAGGCCAAGTTCACTCAATCTATTCTCATAAGGCATGCTCTCCAATCCAAGAGCAACATCCTTGTAAATCTACTCTACACTCTCTATAGTATCCACATCCTTCCTGTAGTGAGCCCACCAGAACTGAACACGGGACTCCCAAGTGGGGTCCAACTAAGCCCACAGCCCTGCCGTGTTGGGGTACAATTACTTATGTACAGGTTAGGAGAAATATAGCTTCAACATTACCTCACAGCTCTTGAACCCAATCCCACGGTTGATGAAGGCCATCACACTAGACGCCTTCCTAACAACACTGCCAACCTCCACAACAGCTTTGAATGTCATATGGACATGGTCCCCAAGATCTCTCTGACTCTCCGCACTGCCAAGAGTCTTACCATTAATATTATATTCTGTGTTCAAATTTGACATGCAGAAATGAATATCTTCATCTGTGTTGAACTCCCTCTGCCACTTCCCAGTTCTGCATCCGAGGCGAGGAAATAGATTGCTGAGCCTCTGGCTAGGATTATTATGTCCTCATTGTCCACGGGAAGGGTTCCGGAGGATTGGAGGGAGGCGAATGTTGTCCCCTTGTTCAAAAAGGGTACTAGGGGTAGTCCGGATAATTATAGACCACTGAGCCTTACATCTGTGGTGGGAAAGATGTTGGAAAAGATTCACAAAGATAGGATTTTTTGGCATTTAGAGAATCATGGTCTGATCAGTGACAGTCAGCATGGCTTTCTGAAGGGCAGATCGTGTCTAACAAGCCTGATGGAGTTCTTTTAGGAGGTGACCAGGCATATAGATGAGGGTAGTGCAGTGGATGTGATCTACATCGATTTTACTAATACATTTGATAAGGTTCCACACGGTAGGCTTATTCAGAAAGTCAGAAGGCATGGGATCCAGGGATGTTTGACCAGGTGGATTCAGAATTGGCTTGCCTGCAGAAAGCAGGGAGTTGTGGTGGAGGGAGTACATTCGCATTGGAGGGTTGTGACTAGTGGTGTGCCACAAGGATTAGCTCTGGGACCCCTACTTGTCGTGATTTTTATTAACGACCTGGATGTGGGGGTAGAAGGATGGGCTGGCAAGTTTGCAGAAGACACAAAGGTTGGTGGTGTTGTGGATAGTTCAGAGGATTTTCAAAGATTGCAGAGAGACATTGATAGGATGCAGGAGTGGGCTGAGAAGTGGCAGATAGAGTTCAACCTGGAGAAGTGTGAGGTGGTACACTTTGGAAGGACAAACTCCAAGGCAGAGTACAAAGTAAATGGCAGGATACTTGGAAGTGTGGAGAAGCATAGGGATCTGGGGCTACTGGTAAACAGAGTAGTTAAGAAAGCTTATGGGGTGTTAGCTTTCATAAGTCGAGGGATAGAGTTTAAGAGTCGCGATGTAATGTTGCAGCTCTATAAAACTCTGGTTGGGCCACACTTGGAGTACTCTGTCCAGTTCTGGTCACCTCACTATAGGAAGGATGTAGAAGCATTGGAAAGGGTACAGAGGAGATTTACCAGAATGCTGCCTGATTGAGAGAGCATGGATTATGAACAGAGATTAAGGGAGCTAGGGCTTTACTCTCTGGAGAGAAGGAGGATGAGAGAAGAAATGATAGAGGGATAGTTGATATTAAGGGGAATAGATAGAGTGGACATCCAGCGCCTCTTCCCCAGGGCACCACTGCTCAATACAAGAGGACATGGCTTTAAGGTAAGGGGAGGGAAGTTCAAGGGGGATATTAGAGGAAGATTTTATACTCAGAGAGTGGATGGTGCGTGGAATGCACTGCCGGAGTCAGTGGTGGAGACAGATACACTAGTGAAGTTTAAGAGACTACTAGACAGGTATATGGAGGAATTTAAGCTTAGGGAGGCAGAGTTTAAGGGTTGGCACAACATTGTGGGCCGAAGGGCCTGTACTGTGCTGTATTGTTCTATGTTCTATCTATTTCTTGCTGGAATCTCTCTTTTAATTTAATTTTGTTATTGAAGGCACGGCACAGTACAGAAAACGTAATGCATTACATTTTCCTCCATTTTGCTTTTATACCTTACCCCTGAACAACACCATAATGTCGTCAATGGGGCCTTCTGGGAGTTGTAGTCAATAGTCCTCGCTCGCTCCCTGTCAAAGCATGATTCGTCAGCCACCACAGACGTCACCGAAACAGACCCACCGAGGCGCGAAGGGGAATCACACCCGTCCTTGTGGGCGCCGAGGCCTGCTACTCCGACAGAAGCGATTCGCTGAACTCCGCCATGGCGATGGAGCGGAAGAGGAGGGGCTGATCATGGGCCGATTTCCTCCAGCCTATCGTAGCTCAGGCTTAACACAGACGCCTGCTGTCATTGGCCGTAGTGCCTGTCGCTCAAATGGGAACTCAGAGGGTGATTAGTTTATGTGAACGTCAGTCAGCCTTCCTGTCTTTATGAGTTTGGATTTGGATTTATAACAGGACAGGAAGCAAATTGGGAGAAATGTGAGTTTTTATGTGATGGTGCATCAGTCTCCGAGTTTAACAATAAAAGAGCAAAGGCCGTTGTGAGGAAGGAGGTGATTTACTGGAGGTTATATGGAGCTAATATTGGAAGGGATATCAAACTTGGAATTGTTTGGGAAAGTGATTTAGAAAATGGGGGGATTTCTGGGGATCATAATATTCCAGTGATGATTAATGAGGGCAAAATGATTGTTACTGAAACAGGGAAGGTTGTGTTACTGGCTGGGTCATTTGCTGAGATTCACAATCAGGATAATTAAAGTGAAGAATTTAAACAATGTAAGAATATGTTTTTTCAGTGAATACCCTGATGTGCTGGAAGTCAGCTGTAGCAATTATAGCATCACTGATAGAGAGATTTCTTTGTATGAATTTAAGAAGTCTATTAATAATGCTGGTCTGGTGTCCCCAGGAAAGAGTGATATTTGATATTGTAATCGTATATATTTCTCTTTAGTGAAAATATTAAATGTTTGAATTGTGCATTTACTTTCCTCATGGAAAATGGAAATAGATAGATAGATAGATAGATAGATAGATCGATAGATAGATAGATAGATAGATAGATAGATAGATAGATAGATAGATAGATAGATAGATAGATAGATAGATAGATAGATAGATAGATAGATACTTTATTCATCCCCATGGGGAAATTCAACATTTTTTTTCCAATGTCCCATACACTTGTTGTAGCAAAACTAATTACATACAATACTTAACTCAGTAAAAATATAATATGCATCTAAATCACTCTCTCAAAAAGCATTAATAATAGCTTTTAAAAAGTTCTTAAGTCCTGGCGGTTGAATTGTAAAGCCTAATGGCATTGGGGAGTATTGACTTCTTCATCCTGTCTGAGGAGCATTGCATCGATAGTAACCTGTCGCTGAAACTGCTTCTCTGTCTCTGGATGGTGCTATGTAGAGGATGTTCAGGGGTTTCCATAATTGACCGTAGCCTACTCAGCGCCCTTCGCTCAGCTACCGATGTTAAACTCTCCAGTACTTTGCCCACGACAGAGCCCGCCTTCCTTACCAGCTTATTAAGACGTGAGGCGTCCCTCTTCTTAATGCTTCCTCCCCAACACGCCACCACAAAGAAGAGGGCGCTCTCCACAACTGACCTATAGAACATCTTCAGCATCTCACTACAGACATTGAATGACGCCAACCTTCTAAGAAAGTACAGTCGACTCTGTGCCTTCCTGCACAAGGCATCTGTGTTGGCAGTCCAGTCTAGCTTCTCGTCTAACTGTACTCCCAGATACTTGTAGGTCTTAACCTGCTCCACACATTCTCCATTAATGATCACTGGCTCCATATGAGGCCTAGTAGTGCCTATTCTGAAACCTGGCAGATCCCCATTTGATCCTTCTAGTTAAGGGCCTATATCGTGAATGTCTCATTTATGTAAACTTATGGAATGTATGGTAATCAAGCGCTTGAGTAATATTTTGGAAAGAGTGGTGATAAAGTGTTTTATTAGAGTGGATTTTGGAATGGTGAAATGCTATTAGATTCAGTTTTAGGTTTGGAAGATGATATTCGGAAAGCACAATTAAATAAAGATGTTGTAATAACAGTATTTCTTGATACTGAAAATGGAAATGATATGGAAGAAATGACTTTTGATTAAATTAGGAGTGAGGGGGACATTGTATAAGTTTTTTGAGTATTTTTTTGGATGACTGTCCAAGTACCGGTCGGCATGTTATGTTTGTGTTTCTATGAGATAGAGAATGGGATCCCACAGGGCAGTATTCGTAGCCCTTCATTATTTAATATTATGATTTAATATTTTCTCTGAGATGGGAAAGTGGGATACCCTGGGTAAATCACAATATACAGATGACGTAGCTTTATAGATTAGAGGTATTAATTGCAATTTACAATTAATAGGTCAAACAGTGGGCAGATTGATGAGGATTTTAAGCTTTCAGTCGTTAAAACACATTACGTGGTTTACAAACAACATTAATAGGCTTGCACCTGATTTAAAATTATATGATTGATATCTTGAGGGAGTGTCAGTGGTAAGATTTCTCAGTAAGTGGATGGATAATAAGCTGACGTGGAAGCACCTATCAGTAAAATAATTGATAAATGTAAAGGAGCTTTAAATCTCCTCAGATATCTATGTGGGTATTCTTGGGTGCAACTTGAAAATCTTTGTTGACCAAATTTATTTGTTTAATTGGATCTGTTCTTGATTATGTCTGTGTGGCTTATGGATCAGCTTCATCTTCAAATTAAAAATGTTTGTATGTGATACAATTACAGACTTTAAGATTGATTTCTAGTACAGTAATGTTGTCTCCTGTTTTGGCTTTACTGATTGCAATGGGACAATTGCCCTCAAAGTAACAGAGGTTCAAGTTGATGTCAACATACTAGATTAATTTGCAGGGGCAAAGAAATGATCATCTTGTTAAAGCTGTGCTGGAGGACGGTTGGGGACATCAAAAGAAGAGTGTTTTAAATTTTGGGTGGCTGGTACAATATGTCCCACTGTCGCTTTCTCTGTCACCCCACCTTGTTTTTTCCAATGACTTCAGTTGATTATAGGTTACACGATCGGATTCGGTTTAGCCTGAGTGTCTGTTGGTTCATCAGTATATTTATGAAATTTTTTTATCATACTGTAACCATTTTTATAGATGAATCAAAAGATAAGTTAACTGGGGATGTTGCTGTGGCTGTTTTTGTGTGCCTGAATTGCAGGTAATGATAAAGAAATGACTTATGTCATTTATCAGCATAGAGCGAAGAATTCTTTGCCAACAGTTAAGGCTTTCAGTGAGTGGAGGAAATTGGTCCTTATAATTTGCTCAGAATACATTTTGGTTTTGATGAGTCTTAAACAGGTCATTCTGGCAGTAGGTCAGATTGACTGTTGAAAACTCCTCAAATGGTATTTCATATATAAAGTTTGATTTATATGTCTGCACAATATGGGCCCTGCACATCACACTGTTGAGGGAAATGATGGGGTTGACTGTTTAGCAACAAAAACTGTTAAATGTTAAGCTGTGGATATAGACCTTCCACTTAGCAAATTAGAAGCTAAAGGGTTGGTAGTGTTAAGAATTGGGGGCTTATGGCAAGACATAGGATAATGGACATAAGGACAGACACCTTTACAGAATACATAAACCTGTCGGGTTTATAGAAGAAGGGCTTAAAACAAGGGAAGGAATGATATTGACATGACATAGAAATGTCCACACTATGCTTAATTATGCCTTGTAACTAATTGGAAAACTTCATTCTGTGTCGTGTACATTTTGTCATTATGAAACTGTCGAAACACATACTATTTCAATGTGAAGCGTATAAGGCTGAAGAAAAATCAAATGCAGCCTTCAGTACAATCTTTGTGAGGGTAGATAGTTTTCAGATAAAAACTTTGTTAAACTATGGGACTGACTTTAAATTAATTCACAGTTGGAGCTGGAAAAGGCATGTAATTATTCTGTTAAACCTAAGGAAATGGCATATAAGGTAGCAAAAGTGAGTGGGATGTTGGATTATTGGGATGCTCTTAAAATCCAACAAAAGACAACGAAAAAAGCCATAAGAATGGTCAAGACGAAATATGAGGGCAAACTGGCCAATAATATAAATCAGGATACTAAAAGTTTAGTTTTCAGTTACATGAAGAGTGAAAGGGAGATGAGAGTTGATACTGGACCACTGGAAAATGATGCTGGTGAAGTAGTAATGGGGGACAAAGAAATGGCAGATGAACTTAATGAACAATCTTCACTGTCTTTTCCGGTCAGCACCGCCCCCACTTGTCCCATTTAACCGGTATCATTACGGGTGGACTTTAGGACCCGGGGGAGCTCAGGACCCGCCGCCCGCAGCTGCTGCTGAATCCCCGGTGTTTCTGTTCGGTTGACGGATGTGGTGAACGAGTTAAAATTAATCGATCGATAATTCTCATGTCGTGTTTATTTCACTCCATAGAACCATAGAACACGACAACACAGAAAACAGGCCATTTGGCACTTCTAGTCTGTGCGGAAACTTTATTCCGCTCGACCCATTGACCTGCACCCAGTCCAAACCCTCCAAACCTCTCCCATCCATGTATCTATCCAATTTATTCTTAAAACTTAAGAGTGAGCCCGCATTTATCACGTCAGATGGCAGCTCGTTCCACACCCCCACCACTCTCTGAGTGAAGACGTTCCTCCTCATGTTCCCCCTAAACCTTTCCCCTTTCACCCTAAAGCCATGTCCTCCCGTTTTTATGTTTCCTAATCTAAGTGGAAAGATCCAACTCGCATTTACTGTCTATACCCCTCATAATTTTGTAAACCTCTATCAAATCTCCCCTCATTCTTCTATGCTTCAAGGAATAAAGTCCTAACCTGTTCAGTCTTTCCCTGTAACTCAACTCCTGAAGACCTGGCAACATCCTAGTAAATCTTCTCTGCACTCTTTCAATCTTACTGATATCCTTCCTATAGTTAGGTGACCAGAACTGCTGATAATACTCCAAATTTGGCCTCACCAATGCCTTTTACAACCTCAGCATAACATCCCAACTCCTGTACTCAGTACTTTGATTTATGAATGCCAGGATGCCAAAGGCCTTCTTTACAACCCTGTCTACCTGTGACGCCAATTGCAGGGAATTATGTACCTGAACTCCCAGATCCCTTTGTTTCTCCGCACTCCTCAGTGCCCTACCATTTACTGTGTATGTCCTACCTTGGTTTGTCCTTCCAAAAAGCAACACCTCACGCTTGTCTGCATTAAATTCCATCTGTCATTTTCTGGCCCATTTTTCCAGTTGATCCAGATCCCTCGGCAAACTTTGAAAGCCTTCCTCGCTGTCCACAACGCCTCCAATCTTGGTGTCATCAGCAAAATTGCTGATCCAATTGACCACATCTATATCATTGATATAGACAACAAACAACAATAGTCCCAGCACAGATCCCTGAGGCACACCACTAGACACAGGCCTCCAGTCTGAGAAGCAATCATCCACTACCACTCTCCGTCTTCTCCCTCACAGCCAATTTTGAATCCAGTTTACAACCTCTCCATGGACACCTCATATCTGAACCTTCTGAACTAACCTCCCATGTGGGACCTTGTCAAAGGCCTTACTAAAGTTCATGCAGACAACATCCACAGCCTTTCCTTCATCTACTTTCTTGGTAACCTCTTCGAAAAATTCTACAAGATTTGTTAAACACGATCTACCACACACAAAGCCATACTGACTATCCTTAATCAACCCTTGGCTGTCCAAATACTTGTATATCCGATCTCTCAGAACACCTTCCAATAACTGACCTACTACTGATGTCAGGCTCACTGGCCTGTAATTACCTGGTTTACTATTGGAGCCTTTTTTAAACAATGAAATAACATGAGCTACCCTCCAATCCTCCGGCACTGCAGGTAGCTGAGGACATTTTAAATATTTCTGCCAGGTCCCCTGCAAATTCTACACTAGTCTCTCTCAAGGTCCGAGGAAATAGCAAGTCAGGCCCGGGGGATTTATCTACCTTTATTCGCTGTAAGGCAGCAAGCACCTCCTCCTCTTTAATCTCTAATTGTTCCATGACACTACTGCTTGTTTCCCTTCCTTCCATATACACTATGCCAGTTTCCTGAGTAAATACTGATGCAAAAAAACTGTTTAAGATCTCCCCCATCTCGTGAGGCTCCACATATAGATGACCACTGTGATCTTCTAGGGGACCAATTTTGTCCCTTACTATCCTTTTACGCTTAATATACTTGTAGAAACCCTTCGGGTTTACCTAAACATTATCTGCCAAAGCCACCTCATGTCTTTTTGCCTTCCTGATTTCCTTCTTTAGTATTTTCTTACATTTTCTATACTCTTCAAGTAACTCTTTTGTTCTTTGTTGCCTATACCTGCTATACACCTCTCTCTTTTTCTTAACCAGATCACCAATATCCCTTGAAAACCAAGGTTCCCTGTGCCTGTTAACTTTGCCTTTAATCCTGGTAGGAACATGCAAACTCTGCACTCTCAAAATTTCGCCTTTGAAGGCCTTGCACTTACTGAACACATCCTCGCCAGAAAAAAAAATTATCCCAATCCACTCTTCCTAGATCCTTTTTCATTTCCACAAAATTGGCCCTTCTCCAATTTAGAACCTCAACTTGAGGACCAGACCTATCCTGATCCATAATTAACTTGAAACTAATGACATTATGGTCACTGGACCCAAAATGTCCGCCTACACATACTTCTGTCACCTGACTGTCTGGTTTCCTAATAGGAGATCAAGTATTGCATCCTCTCTCGTAGGTACCTCCATATATTGATTTAGAAAACTTTCCTGAAAACATTTCACAAACTCCTAGCCATCTAGCCTTTTTACAGTTTGGGAGTCCCAGTCAATATGTGGAAAGTTAAAATCCCCTACTATTACAACTTCCTGTTTCTTACATCGGTCTTCTATCTTTATACAGGTTTCCTCCTCTAATTCTCTCCGACTATTGGGCGGTCTATAATACACCCCTATTGGTGTGGTCACACCTTTCCCGTTCCTCAGCTCCACCCATATGGCCTCTGTAGACAAGCCCTCCGGGCTGTCCTGTCTACGCACAGCTGTGATGTTTTCCCTGACTAGTAATGCCACTCCTCCCCCTCTATCACGTCTGAAACAACGAATATTTCTATCATGTATAAACCTTAGGTGGGAGGTTATATTTTTGTATTAATGTATTAAAAATAAATTATAAATTCTACCAATGGAACCTCTTACTAAAGGATTCATATTCGAAACAGTATCCAACAAATCAGATTCTTGCATATATGGAAACTTAGATAATTACTTTTGTAAAAAATGTCTAACATGAAGATATTGCAGTAAGTGTGTATGAGAGAGAGAATATTTGCTAATTAACTCTTCATGTCATCAATCAACCATCACAAAATAAAGGAAAATAAAAATAAATAAATGCAAAAAACCGATCCCCTTAATTACTAAAAATTAAACAACATTGGGAAAGAGAACTTAATATGACCTTTGTTAATGAAGATGGTCAATTCTGCTTTGATATGTGCCAATCAGTGTTTAATTCAATTTAAGATTGTTCACTGTTACTATTTAACAAAGGAGAGACTGTAGCGGTGTGGCTACACGCAGCGCTGCAATAAACGACACGGAGTCGATAAGCTGCAGGTGCAAAAGAGGTTTATTCAAACCGCGGCCTCGCTTTAAAGCCTTCCTGATCACGCCCTGCCCGGGAAGGAATGCTGTAGGGGGCGCGTATTCACAGTCCCGTCCCGCGCGCGGGCTTTTCCCCAGCAGGCTTGGCGCCCTTTTTGGGACCGGCCTCAATGCACCACTTTGTGAGCCGGTTCGAGTGCGCTGGGAAGTGGGTCGCCACATACCCCACCCCCCAGAACCGGCGATACACCCCCCAATGTCCACAGTCTGGGCCGGACTCTGTTTGGGAGGTCTGCCTCTGCGCCGCGATACCGGAATCTCGACCGGCTGCGCCACGTTCACATGGGCCGGTTTGAGTCGGTCCACCGAGAAAACCTCCTCTCTCCCCCCAATGTCCAGCACGAACGTGGATCCGTTGTTCCTGATCACCGTAAACGGCCCCTCGTAGGGCTGCTGTAGCGGTGCCCGATGTCCGCCCTGTCGTACAAAAACAAACTTACAGTTTCGCAGGTCTTTGGGTACGCAGGTCGGGTTCTGCCCATGCTGCGAAGTGGGTATTGGGGCCAGGTTGCCGAGCCTCTCGCGTAGTCTGCTCAGGACTGCTGCGGGTTCTTCCTCTTGCCCCCTTGGGGCTGGTATGAACTCCCCTGGGACGACCAGGGCTGCGCCGTACACCAACTCGGCCGACGAGGTGCGCAGATCTTCTTTGGGCGCCGTGCGGATTCCGAGCAGGACCCAGGGAAGCTCGTCCACCCAGTTAGGCCCTTTGAGGCGGGCCATGAGAGCCCCTGTCTGAGTCAAGGGCCAGGGGTCTCTCTGCTCTCGGTCCAGCGTAAAACCCTTGGGGAGACATCAGATGTCCATCCACTTTCATCGAGTCAAACCACGGGAAAGGTTCGTGTCGGCCAACAGACCGCGCCTGAGGCCCAGCGGCCTTTCCCCGATCCCCGGGGCCCCGCTGCCCATGTCTCCCGCGATCCCCGGGGACCCGCTGCCCCAGTCTCCCCCCGATCCCCGGGGCCGCGCCGCCCGAGTCTCCCCCCGATCCCCGGGGCCGCGCCGCCCGAGTCTCCCCCGATCCCCGGCGCTGCCCGAGTCTCTCCCCCCCCGATTCCCGGGGCCCCGCTGCCCGAGTCTCCCCCCCCGATCCCCGGGGCCGCGCTGCCCGAGTCCCCCCCCCCCCCACCGATCCCCGGGGCCGCACTGTCCGAGTCTCCCCCCCCCGATCCCCGGGGCCCCGCTGCCCGAGTCTCCCCCCCCCCCCCGATCCCCGGGGCCCCGCTGCCCGAGTCTCCCCCCCCCCCCGATCCCCGGGGCCCCGCTGCCCGAGTCTCCCCCGATCCCCGGCGCTGCCCGAGTCTCCCCCCAATTCCAAGGGCCCCACTTCCCGAGTCTCCCCCCGATCCCCGGGGCCCCGCTGCACGAGTCTCCCCCCGATCCCCGGGGCCCCGCTGCCCTGTAGATCAACACAGTCCAATATCACCCCATGAATATAACAGCAACGAGATAATGCTGAGGCTTTATAAGACACTAGTCAGGCCGCACTTGGAGTATTGTCAACAATGTTGGGCCCCCCATCTCAGTCAGGATGTGTTGTCATTGGAGAGAGTCGAGAGGAGGTTCAGAAAGATGATTTCGGGAATGAAGGGGTTAAAATATGAGGAGCACTTGGCAGCTTTGAACCTGTGCCCACTGGAACTCAGAAAAATGCGGGGGCATCTCATTGAAACCTACCGAATGTTGAAAGGACTGGATAAGGTGGATGTGGAGAAGGTATTTCCTGTGGTGGGGCACAGCCACAAAGTCGAGGGGCCACCTTTTCAAACAGAGGTAAGCAGCTTATTTTTTTAATTAGCCAAGGTGTATTGGATCTGTGGAATGCTCTGCCACAGACTGCGGTGGAGGCCGAGTGTGTGGGTATATTCAAGGCGGAAGTTGATCGTTTCCTGATCGGTCAGGGCATCAAAGGATATGGCGGGAGGTCAGATATCTGGAATTGAGTGCGATCTGGGATCAGCCATGATGGAAAGGTGGCTGACTCAATGGGCTGAATGGCCTAATTCTGTTCCTATGCCTTATGGACTTATGAACACAAGCCCCCTCAATCATGATGAATCTCCTCTGCACTCTTCCACCACAAAACATCCTTTGTACAGAATGCTAAGCGGAACTGAAAGCAACTTTTCAAGAACGTTGTCAAGTCAGGCAGCATCTGTTGAGGGGAATAGAGTCGATGGTTGGGACAGAACCCATCACTTACGGGACTAACACAGGTCCTTCGGCCCAACCTTTCCATGCTGTCCTCCTGTCCATTTAAACTAATCTCTCTGCCTGTCTTTGACACAGAACACAGAAATCTACAGCACATTACAGGCTCTTCAGCCCACAATGTTGTACCGACCATGTAACCTACTCTAGAGACTGCCTAGGATTTCCTGATCGTATATCCCTCTATGTTTCTAAGCTCCATGAACCTATCTAAGAGTCTCTTAAAATATCCTATTGTATCCACCTCCACCAACGCTGCAGGCAGTGCATTCCATGCCCCCACCACTCTCTGTGTAAGAAACTTACCCCTGACATTCCCTCGGTACCGACTTCCAAGCAACTTAAAACTACGTCCCCTCGTGTTAGTCACTTCAAGCCTGGGAAAATGCCTCTGGCTATCCACATGGTCAAAGCCTCTCATCATCTTATTACAATTACTTATGTACAGGTTAGGAGAAATATAGCTTCAACATCACCTCACAGCTCTTGAACTCAATCCCACGGTTGATGAAGGCCATCACACCAGACGCCTTCCTAACAACACTGCCAACTTCCACAGCAGCTTTGAATGTCGTATGGACACAGACCCCAAGATCTCTCTGACCCTCCACACTGCCAAGAGTCTCACCATTAATATGATATTCTGTGTTCAAATTTGACCTGCAGAAATGAACCTCTTCATCTGTGTTGAACTCCCTCTGCCACTTCCCAGTTCTGCATCCGAGGTGAGGAAATAGATTGCTGAGCCTCGGGCTAGGATCATTATGTCCTCATTGTCCACGGGAATGGTCCCGGAGGATTGGAGGGAGGCGAATGTTGTCGCCTTGTTCCAAAAGGGTAGTAGGGTCAGTCCGGATAATTATAGACCATTGAGCCTTACATCTGTGGTGGGAAAGCTGTTGGAAAAGATTCACAAAGATAGGATTTATTGGCATTTAGAGAATCATGGTCTGATCAGTGACAGTCAGCATGGCTTTCTGAAGGGCAGATCGTGTCTAACAAGCCTGATGGAGTTCTTTTAGGATGTGACCAGGCATATAGATGAGGGTATTGCAGTGGATGTGATCTACATGGATTTTAGTAATGCATTTGATAAGGTTCCACACTGTAGGCTTATTCAGAAAGTCAGAAGGCATGGGATCCAAGGATGTTTGACCAGGTGGATTCAGAGTTGGCTTGCCTGCAGAAAGCAGAGAGTTGTGGTGGAGGGAGTACATTCGGATTGGAGGGTTGTGACTAGTGGTGTCCCACAAGGATCAGTTCTGTGACCTCTACTTTTCGTGATTTTTATTAACGACCTGGATGTCGGGGTAGAACGATGAGTTGGCAAGTTTGCAGAAGACACAAAGGTTGGTGGTGTTGTGGATAGTGCAGAGAATTGTCAAAGATTGCAGACAGACATTGATAGGATGCAGGAGAGGGCTGAGAAGTGGCAGATAGCGTTCAACCTGCAGAAGTGTGAGCTGGTACACTTTAGAAGGACAAACTCCAAGGCAGAGTACAAAGTAAATGGCAGGATACTTGGAAGTGTGGAGGAGCAGAGGGATATGGGGCTACATGTCCACAGATCCCTGAAAGTTGCCTCACAGGTAGACAGAGTAGTTAAGAAAGCTTATGGGGTGTTATCCTTCATAAGTCGAGGGACAGAGTTTAAGAGTCGCGATGTAATGTTGCAGCTTTATAAAACTCTGATTAGGCCACACTTGGAGTACTCTGTCCAGTTCTGGTCACCTCACTATAGGAAGGATGTGGAAGCATTGGAAAGGGTACAGAGGAGATTTACCAGAATGCTGCTGGTTTAGAGAGTATGGATTATGATCAGAGATTAAGGGAGCTAGGGCTTTACTCTCTGGAGAGAAGGAGGATGAGAGGAGAAATGACAGAGGTATAGTTGATATTAAGGGGAATGGATAGAGTGGACAGCCAGCGCCTCTTCCCCAGGGCACCACTGCTCAATACAAGAGGACATGGCTTTAAGGTAAGGGGAGGGAAGTTCAAGGAGGATATTAGAGGAAGATTTTATACTCAAGAGAGTGGTTGGTGTGTGGAATGCACTGCCCGAGTCAGTGGTGGAGGCAGATACACTAGTGAAGTTTAAGAGACTGTTAGACAGGTATATGGCGGAATTTAAATTTAGGGAGGCAGAGTTTAAGGGTCGGCACAACATTGTGGGCCGGAGGGCCTGTACTGTGCTGTATTGTTCTATGTTCTATCTATTTCTCGCTGGAATCTCTCTTTTAATTTAATTTTTTATTGAAGGCACGACACAGTACAGAAAACGTAATGCATTACATTTTCCTCCATTTTGCTTTTATACCTTACCCCGAAACAACACCACAACGTCATCAGTGGGGCCTTCTGGGAGTTGTAGTCATTATCATCGCTCGCTCCCTGTCAAAGCATGTTTCGTCAGCCACCTCAGACGTCACCGAAACAGACCCACCGAGGCGCGAAGGGGAATCACACCCGTCCTTGTGGGCGCCGAGGCCGGCTACTCCGACAGAAGCGATTTCGCTGATCTCCGCCATGGCGATGGAGCGGAAGAGGAGGAGCTGATCATGGGCCGAATTTCTCCAGCCTATCGTAGCTCAGACTTAACACTGACCCCTGCTGTCATTGGCTGTAGAGACTGTCGCTCAAATGGGAACTCGGAGGGTGATTAGTTCATGTGAACGTCAGTCAGCCTTCCTGTCTTTATGAGTTTGGATTTGGATTTATAACGGGACAGGAAGCAAATTGGGAGAAATGTGAGTTTTTATGTGATGGTGCATCAGTCTCCGAGTTACATTATTAACAATAAAAGGGCAAAGGCCGTGGTGAGGAAGGAGGTGATTTACTGGAGTTTATATGGAGATAATATTGGAAGGGATATCAAACTTGGAATTGTTTGGGATATGATTTAGAAAATGGGGGGATTTGTGGGGATCATAATATTCCAGTGATGATTAATGAGGGCAAAATGATTGTTACTGAAACAGGGAAGGTTGTGTTACTGGCTGGGTCATTTGCTGAGATTCACAATCAGGATAATTAATGTGAAGAAGTTAAACAATGTAGGGATATGTTTTTCAGTGAATACCCTGATGTGCTAGAAGTCAGCTGTAGCAATGACAGTATCACTGATGGAGAGATTTCTTTGTATGAATTTAAGAAGTCTATTAATAATGCAGGTCTGGTGTCCCCAGGAAAGAGTGATATTTGAAATTGTAATTGTATATAATTCTCTTCTGTGAAAATGTTAAATGTTTGAATTGTGCATCTACTTTCCTCATGGAAAATGGAAATAGTAGTGTCTATTCTGAAACCCGGCAGATCCCCATTTGATCCTTCTAGTTAAGGGCCTATATCGTGAATGTCTCATTTATGTAAACTTATGGAATGTATGGTAATCAAGCGCTTGAGTAATATTTTGGAAAGAGTGGTGATAAAGTGTTTTATTAGAGTGGATTTTGGAAGGGTGAAATGTTATTAGATTCAGTTTTAGGTTTGGAAGATGATATTCGGAAAGCACAATTAAATAAAGATGTTGTAATAGATAGATAGATAGATAGATAGATAGATACTTTATTCATCCCCATGGGGAAATTCAACATTTTTTCCAATGTCCCATACACTTGTTGTAGCAAAAGCTCATTACATACAATACTTAACTCAGTAATAATATGATATGCATCTAAATCACTAATTCAAAAGCATTAATAATAGCTTTAAAAAGAAAAAAAAAGTTCTTAAGTCCTGGCAGTTGAATTGTAAAGCCTAATGGCATTGGGGAGTATTGACCTCTTCATCCTGTCTGAGGAGCATTGCATCGACAGTAACCTGTCGCTGAAACTGCTTCTCTGTCTCTGGATGGTGCTATGTAGAGGATGTTCAGGGTTTTCCATAATTGACCGTAGCCTACTCAGCGCCCTTCGCTCAGCTACCGATGTTAAACTCTCCAGTACTTTGCCCACTACAGAGCCCGCCTTCCTTATCAGCTTATTAAGACGTGAGGCGTCCTTCTTCTTAATGCTTCCTCCCCAACACGCCACCACAAAGAAGAGGGCGCTCTCAACAACTGACCTATAGAACATCATCAGCATCTCACTGCAGACATTGAATGACGCCAACCTTCTAAGGAAGTACAGTCGACTCTGTGCCTTCCTGCACAAGGCATCTGTGTTGGCAGTCCAGTCTAGCTTCTCGTCCAACTGTACTCCCAGATACTTGTAGGTCTTAACCTGCTCCACACATTCTCCATTAATGATCACTGGCTCCATATGAGGCCTAGATCTCCTAAAGTCCACCACCATCTCCTTGGTCTTGGTGACATTGAGACGCAGGTAGTTTGAGTTGCACCATATCACAAAGTCCTGTATCAGTTTCCTATACTCCTCCTCCTGTCCATTCCTGACACACCCCACTATGGCCGTGTCATCAGCGAACTTCTGCACATGGCAGGACTCTGAGTTATATTGGAAGTCTGATGTGTACAGGGTGAACAGGACCGGAGAGAGTACGGTTCCCTGTGGCGCTCCTGTGCTGCTGACCACTGTGTCAGACCTACAGTCTCCCAACCGCACATACTGAGGTCTATCTGTCAAGTAGTCCACTATCCAATCCACCATGTGAGAGTCTACTCCCATCTCCGTTAGTTTGTGCTTTAAGATCTTGGGCTGGATGGTGTTAAAGGCACTAGAGAAGTCAAGGAATGTAATCCTCACAGCACAACTGACCCCATCTAGGTGAGAGAGTGATTTGTGCAGCAAATACGTGATAGCATCCTCCACTCCCACCTTCTCCTTATACGCAAACTGAAGCGGATCCCGGGCGTGCCTGGTTTGTGGCCTCAGATTCTGTATTATCAGCCGCTCCATGGTCTTCATCACGTGCGACGTCAAGGCAACAGGTCTGAAGTAATTCAACTCCTTTGGTTGTGGTTTCTTGATACCAGTATTTCAGATAGCAGTATTTCTTGATACTGAAAAGGGAAATGATATGGAAGAAAGGACTTTTGATTAAATTAGGAGTAAGGGGGACATTGTATAATTTTTTTGATTTTTTTTGGATGGACTGTCCAAGTATCGGTCGGCATGTTATGTTTGTGTTTCTATGAAATAGAAAATGGGATCCCACAAGGCAGTATTTGTAGCCCTACATTATTTAATATTATGATTTAATATTTTCTCTGAGATGGGAAAGTGGGATACCCTGGGTAAATCACAATATACAGATGATGTAGCTTTATAGATTAGAGGTATTAATTGCAATTTACAATTAATAGGTCAAACAGTGGGCAGATTGATGAGGATTTTAAGCTTTCAGTCGTTAAAACACATTACGTGGTTTACAAACAACTAATGAAATTTATTATCATACAGTAACCATTTTTACAGATGAATCAAAAGATAAGTTAACTGGGGATGTTGGTGTGGCTGTTTTTGTGTGCCTGAATTGCAGGTAATGATAAAGAAATGACATGTCATTTATCAGCATAGAAAGAAGAATTCTTTGCCAACAGTTTAGGCTTACAGTGGGTGGAGGAAATTTGTCCTTATAATTTGTTCAGAATACATTTCGGTTTTGATGAGTCTTAAACAGGTCATTCTGGCAGTAGGTCAGATTGATTGTTGAAAACTCCTCAAATGGTATTTCATATATAAAGTTTGATTTATATGTCTGCACATTATGGGACCTGCACATCACACTGTTGAGGGAAATGATGGGGTTGACTGTTTAGCACAAAAAGTTGTTAAATGTTAAGCTGTGGATATAGACATTCCACTTAGCAAATTAGAAGCTAAAGGGTTGGTAGTGTTAAGAATTAGGGGCTTATGGCAAGACGTAGGATAATGGACATAAGGACAGACACGTTTACAGAATACATAAACCTGTCGGGTTTATAGAAGAAGGGCTTAAAACAAGGGAAGGAATGATATTGACATGACATAGAAATGTCCACACTATGCTTAATTATGACTTGTAACTAATTGGAAAATTCATTCTGTGTCGTGCAGATTTTGTCATTATGAAACTGTCGAAACACATAATATTTCAATGTGAAGCGTACAAGGCTGAAGAAAAATCAAATGCAGTCTTCAGTACAATCTTTGCGAGGGTAGATAGTTTTCAGATAAAAACTTTATTAAATTATGGGACTGACTTTAAATTAATTCACAGTTTTGAGCTGGAAAAGGCATGTAATAATTGTGTTAAACCTAAGGAAATGGCATATAAGGTAGCAAGGGTGAGTGGGATGTTGGATTATTGGGATGCTCTTATAATCCAACAAAAGGCAACGAAAAAAGCCATAAGAATGGTCAAGACGAAATATGAGGGCAAACTGGCCAACAATATAAATCAGGATACAAAAAGTTTAGTTTTCAGTTACATGAAGAGTGAAAGGGAGATGAGAGTTGATACTGGACCACTGGAAAATGATGCTGGTGAAGTAGTAATGGGGGACAAAGAAATGGCAGATGAACTTAATGAACAATCTTCACTGTCTTTTCCGGTCAGCACCGCCCCCACTTGTCCCATTTAACCGGTATTATTACGGGTGGACTCTAGGACCCAGGGGAGCTCAGGACCTGCCGCCCACGGCTGCTGCTGTATCCCTGGTGTTTCTGTTTGGTTGACGGATGCGGTGAATGAGTTAAAATTAATCGATCGATAATTCTCATCTCATGTTTATTTCACTCCATAGAACCATAGAACACTACAGCACAGAAAACAGGCCATTTGGCGCTTCTAGTCTGTGCGGAAACTTTATTCCGCTCGTCCCACTGACCTGCACCCACTCCGTAACCCTCAAGACCTCTCCCATCCAGGTATCTATGCAATTTATTCTTAGAACTTAAGAGTGAGCCCACATTTACCACGTCAGATGGCAGCTCCTTCCACACTCCCACCACTCTCTGAGTGAAGTAGTTCCTCCTAATGTTCCCCCTAAAGCTTTCCCCTTTCACCCTAAAACCATGTCCTCTCATATTTATCGTTCCTAATTTAAATGGAAAGAACCTACTCGCATTTACTGTCTATACCCCACATAATTTTGTAAACCTCTATCAAATCTCCCCTCATTCTTCTATGCTCCAAGGAATAAAGTCCCAACCTGTTCAATCTTTCCCTGTAACTCAACTCCTGAAGACCTGGCAGCATCCTAGTAAATCTCTGCACTCTTTCAATCTCTCCAACCTCTCCATGGATACCTCATGTCTGAACTTTCTGAACTAACCTCCCATGTGGGACCTTGTCAAAGGCCTAACTACAGTCCTTACTATCCTTTTACGCTTAATATACTTGTAGAAACCCTTCAGGTTTTCCTTCACATTATCTGCCAAAGCCACCTCATGTCTTCTTTTTTTCCTTCCTGATTTCCTTCTTTAGTATTTTCTTATGTTTTCTATACTCTTTAAGTAACTCTTTTGCTCTTTGTTGCCTATACCTGCTATACACCTCTCCCTTTTTCTTAACCAGATCGCCAATATCCCTGGAAAACCAAGGTTCCCTATGCCTGTTAACTTTGTCTTTTATCCTGGCAGGAAAATGCAAACTCTGCACCCTCAAAATTTCACATTTGGAGGCCTTCCACTTACTGAACACATCCTTGTCAGGAAAAAAAAAACTTATCCCAATCCACTCTTCCTAGATCCTTTTTCATTTCCACAAAATTGGCCCTTCTCCAATTTAGGACCTCAACTCGAGGACCAGGCCTATCCTTATCCATAATTAATTTGAAACTAATGACATTATGGTCACTGGACCCAAAATGTTCGCCCACACACACTTCTGTCACCTGACCTATCTGGTTTCCTAATGGGAGATCAAGTATTGCATCCTCTCTCGTAAGTACCTCTATATATTGATTTAGAAAACGTTCCTGAAAACATTTCACAAACTCCAAGCCATCTAGCCCTATTACAGTTTGGGAGTTCCAGTCAATATGTGGAAAGTTAAAATCCCCGACTATTACAACTTCCTGTTTCTTACATCGGTCTACTATCTTTATATGGAATTGCTCCTCCAATTCTCACTGACTATTGGGCGGTCTATAATACACCCCTATTAGTGTGGTCACGCCTTTCCCGTTCCTCAGCTCCACCCATATGACCTCTGTAGACAAGCCCTCCAGGCGTCCTGCACAGCTGTGATATTTTCCCTGACTAGTAATGCCACTCCTCCCCCTTTCATCCCTCCCCCTCTATCACGTCTGAAACAACGAATATTTCTATCATGTATAAACCTTAGGTGGGAGGTTATCTTTTTGTATTAATGTATTAAAAATAAATTATAAATTCTACCAATGAGAATTACAAATTCTCTTACTGAAGGATTCATATTTAAAATAGTATCCAACAAATCAGATTCTTGCATATATGGGAACTTAGATAATTATGTTTTGTAAAAAAATGTCTAACCTGAAGATATTGCAGTAAGTGTGTATGAGAGAGAGAATATTTGCTAATTAACTATCAGTGTTTAATTCAATTTAAAATAGTTCACTGTTACTATTTAACAAAGGAGAGACTATCCAAAATATTTCCTGACATAGACAATTATTGCGATAGGTGTAAAACTGAAGTGGCCACTTTTTCACATATGTTCTGGTCATGTTCTTCATCAAAATCTTTTTGGAAATCTTTATTTTCTACAATTTCTAAAGCTCTGAAAATTAATTTACAACCTAATGTACAAACTTTGATTTCTGACTATACATGCAGTCCTCGCATGACCTTTATCCTCCTCCACCTCACTATCTGCTCCAACACTCTGGTTCCCCTCCCTCTGCAAATCTTTTTTACCCCCTCCCCCTCCCCCCCCCCCCGCCGAGCAGCACTGGCAAATCTACCCGCAAGGACGTTAGTCCCCCTCCAGTTCAGTGGCAAACCGTCCCGTCGGAACAGGCCCCACATTCCCGGGAACAAAGCCCAATTGTCCAGAAACATGAAGCCCTCCCTCCTGCACCATCTCCTTAGCCACGTATTTAGCTGCTCTCTCCGCACATTTATATTTACAGGGACTTTACTCCTGACGCCGGTCCCGGGACCCGACCCGTTTTCAGACCCGGAGCGGAACCGGAGCAGATTCTCAGCCACTGGTTCACTTCCCAGGTCTCGAAGAAAGGATAAAGTTTCTCCGTGAATTTATTCCCAGTGAAGGTGTGGAGATGGGACTTGGTCTCCGCGTTGTAAAATGAAACTGTCCCGGACTCGTAACTGAGATAAACTCCCACCCTCCTGGGGATGTGACCGGTAGCGAGACGGGACTCGGGGGAGATGAGACCGAACACGTCATAATCCCGATATAACACGTCACCATTCCGCCCAATGACCCAGAATCCGGTCTCCGGACTCAGACTGACCCGTCCCTTCCTCTTCACAGACTCTGCGGCGACTCCCAGACACCAGCTCCGATTCCCTGTCACCTCCACCTCCCAGTAATGTCTCCCCGATGTGAAGCCCTCCGATCGCAGCACACAAGGCCGGTCTGTGAATCTCTTCCCGGTGTCAGGGAGATCCCTCCGGGTCAGGGTGAATCTCACACTCTTCCGATCCTCAGACACCTCGAGCCACGGATGCGCCGTTTCCACATCCAGGGTGACAGAGACTGGGGGGAAAAGCAGAGAATTAGAGAGTCCCCGGGGATCGGGGGGAGTCTCGGGCAGCGCGGCCCCGGGGATCGGGGGGAGACTCGGGGCAGCGCGGCCCCGGGGATCGGGGGGGGGGGGGAGACTCGGGCCGCGCGGCCCCGGGGATCGGGAGGAGACTCGGGCAGCGGGGCCCCGGGGATCGGGGGGAGACACGGGCAGCGCGGCCCCGGGGATCGGGGGGAGACTCGGGCAGCGGGGCCACGGGGATCGGGGGAGACTCGGGCAGCGCGGCCCCGGCGATCGGGGGGAGACTCGGACAGCGCGGCCCGGGGATCGGGGGGGAGACTCGGACAGCGCGGCCCCGGGGATCGGGGGGAGACTCGGGCAGCGCGGCCCCGGTGATCGGGGGGAGACTCGGGCAGCGCGGCCCCGGGGATCGTGGGGAGACTCGGGCAGCGCGGCCCCGGGGATCGGGGGGAGACTAGGACAGCGCGGCCCCGGGGATCGGGGGGGGGGGGGGAGACTCGGGCCGCGCGGCCCCGGGGATCGGGGGGAGACACGGGCAGCGCGGCCCCGGTGATCTGGGGGAGACACGGGCAGCGCGGCCCCGGGGATCGGTGGGAGACTCGGGCAGCGGGTCCCGGGGATCGGGGGGAGACACGGGCAGCGCGGCCCCGGTGATCGGGGGGAGACTCGGGCAGCGCGGCCCCGGGGATCGTGGGGAGACTCGGGCAGCGCGGCCCCGGGGATCGGGGGGGGGGGGAGACTCGGGCAGCGCGGCCCCGGGAATCGGGGTGGGGACTCGGGCAGCGCGGCCCCGGGGATCGGGGGAGAGACTCGGGCCGCGCGGCCCCGGGGATCGGGGTGGAGACTCGGGCAGCGCGGCCCCGGGGATCGGGGGAGACTCGGGCCGCGCGGCCCCGGGGATCCGGGGAGACTCGAACAGCGCGGTGCCGGGGATCGGGGGGAGACTCGGGCAGCGCGGCCCCGGGGATCGGGGGGAGACTCGGGCAGCGCGGGCCCCGGGAATCGGGGGAGACTCGGGCCGCGCGGCCCCGGGGATCGTGGGGAGACTCGGGCAGTGCGGCCCCGGGAATCGGGGTGGAGACTCGGGCAGCGCGGCCCCGGGGATCGGGGGGGGAGACTCGGGCAGCGCGCCCCGGGGACGGGGGAGACTCGGGCCGCGCGGCCCCGGGGATCGGGGTGGAGACTCGGGCAGCGCGGCCCCGGGGATCGGGGGGAGACTCGGGCAGCGCGGCCCCGGGAATCGGGGGAGACTCGGGCCGCGCGGCCCCGGGGATCGGGGGGGGGGGACTCGGGCAGTGCGGCCCCGGGAATCGGGGTGGAGACTCGGGCAGCGCGGCCCCGGGTATCGGGGGGGAGACTCGGGCAGCGCGCCCCGGGGACGGGGGAGACTCGGGCCGCGCGGCCCCGGGGATCGGGGTGGAGACTCCGGCCGCGCGGCCCCGGGGATCGGGGGGGAGACTCGGGCCGCGCGGCCCCGGGGATCGGGGGGTGACTCGGACAGCGCGGCCCCGGGGATCGGGGGGTGACTCGGACAGCGCGGCCCCGGGGATCGGGGGGTGACTCGGACAGCGCGGCCCCGGGGATCGGGGAGAGACTCGGGCAGTGAGGCCCCGGGGATCGGGGAGAGACTCGGACAGCGCAGCCCCGGGGATCGGGGAGAGACTCGGGCAGTGCGGCCCCGGGGATCGGGTGGAGACTCGGGCCGCGCGGCCCCGGGGATCGGGGGGAGAGGCCGCTGGGCCACAGGTGGCCGACACGAACCTTTGATTCGAGAAAAGCAGATGTCTCCACAAGGGTTTTCCGCTGGACAGGGGAAACATCCTCCCTCACTCCTGCCTGTTGACCCCTGAAAGAATTTTGAGTTTCCATGAGATCTCCTCTCATTCTTCGAAACTGTGAACAGAGAACATAGAGCAGTACAGCACAGGAACAGGCCCTTCATTCAATGTTCACCTTCATTTGTGATTGTGAAGTGGGGCAGTGTGATGGTTTGAGACAGTAAAGGAGGTGATAATGGGAACCAGTAGGGGAGAGATGAAAGGCAGATTGAACCAGGAGGGGGAAGGGTGCAAAGCCTGTGGGTGAACTATGTGTGTAATGTGAAGCTGGAGGGGGCAAAGATGGGAGATGAGGATGACTTTGTCCCCTTTCCCACAACCCCATCCCCCGCAGCCCCTCATTAGGACAGGGGATGAATTTGTAGGAACCCTTAAGCAACACAGGTCCTGATGAAGTGTTTCAGTCTAAACCGTGGACTGTTTATTCTTTTCCATAGAAACTTCCCGGCCTGCTGTTCCCCCAACAATTTGTGTGTGTTACTCTGCTTTAAATATACTCAATTATTTGGCATCCACAGTTGCCTGTGGCAGATTCACTATCCTGTGGATAAAGGAATTCCTCGTCATCTCTGTCCTAAATGGATATCCCTATAGTCGGAGGCTGTGCTTACCGTTCTCGACCCACCCACATCCTCCCAACATCAACTCTCTCCAGACATGAGTCAGAGAGATCTGGCGAGACCCTTCATCAGGACCTGTATAGCTTGGATTACCAGCATCTGCAGATTTTCTCCTGTTTGATTTTTAAAGCAGAAGTTAATAAGTAAACTTCTTGATTAGTCAGTGTCTCAAAAGTTACGGGGAGGAGGCAGGAGAATAGGGTTGAGAGGGATAATAAATCAACCATTCTTCTAAACTCGCGTGAGTACAGGCCCGGAACCAACAAACACTCCTCATATGTTAACTCTTTCATTCCCGGAATCATTCTTGTGAATCTTCAGCACCCTCTCCAATGTCAGCACATGTTTTCCAATAGGAGGGACCCAAAACTGCTCACAATACTCCAAGTGTGGTCTGACCAATGCCTTATAAAACCTCAGCATTACATCCTTGCTCTTGTACTCTAATCCTCTCGAAATGAAAGCAAACATTGAGTTTGTCAATCTTACCACTGACACCAGCTGCAAGTTAACCTTCAGGGAATCCTGCACAAGTACACCCATGTCCCTTTGCACCTCTGATTTTTGAATTTCGCCCTGTTTACAGAATTGTCTATGTCTTTATTCCTTCGACCAAAGTCGTACCTGCCTAAGTTTGTACCTGCCAAACTCTACCTGTGCTACAAGATCCTTATTCCATATACTGGTGCTTTCAAATAAGACTATAAGACAAAGCAGCAGAAGCCGGCCATTCGGCCCTTCGAATCTGCTCACCATTTTATCATGAGCTGATCCATTCTCACATTTAGTCCCACTCCCCCACCTTCTCACCATGACCTTTGATGCCCTGGCTACTCAGATACCTATCAATCTCTGTCTTAAATACACCCAATGACTTGGCTTCCATTGCCACAAGAAATTCACAGATTCACCACCCTCTGGCTAAAAAAATTTCTTCGCATCTCCGTTCTGAATGGGTGCCGTTCAATCTTTAAGTCATGCTCTCTCGTACTAGACTCCCCCACCATGGGAAACAACTTTGCCACATCCACTCTGTCCATGCCTTTTAACATGACATGTTTCTGTGAGGTTCCCCCTCATTCTTCTAAACTCCACGGAGTACAGTCCAAGAGCGGTCAAATGTTCCTCATATGTTAGCCCTCTCATTCCCGGAATCATTCTAGCGAATCTTCTCTGAACCCTCTCCAATGTCAGAACATCCTTTCTTAAATAAGGAGCCCAAAACTGCACACAGTATTCCAAGTGAGGTCTTACCAGTTCCTTATAGAGCCTCAGCATCACTTCCTTGCTCCTATACTCTATTCCTCTAGAAATAAATGTCAACATTGCATTCACCTTCTTCGCCACCGACTCAAGCTGCACGAGCACTCCCAAGTCCCATTGCATCTCAGAACTTTGAATTCTCTCTCCATTTAAATGATAGTCTGCCCATTTATTTCTTCTACCAACGTGCATGACAATACACTTTTCAACATTGTATTTCATTTGCCACTTCTTTGACCATTCTCTTAATCAATCCAAGTCTCTCTACAGACTCTCTGTTTCCTCAGCACTGCCCTCCCCTCCACCTATCTTTGTATCATCAGCAAACGTAGCCACAAAGCCATCTATTCCATAATCCAAATCGTTGATATACAACGTAAAAAGAAGTGGCCCCAACACGGACCCCTGTGGAACACCACTGTTAACTGGCAGCCAACCAGAATGGGATCCTTTATTCCCACCCTCTGTTTCCTGCCAATCAGCCAACGCTCTATCCACATATGTAAATGTCCTATAATTCCATGGGCTCTTATCTTGTTTAGCGGCCTTGTCATGGGCACCTTGTCAAAGGCCTTCTGAAAATCCAAATACACAACATCCACTGCATCTCCCTTGTCTAGCCTACTTGTAATCTCCTCAAGAAATTTCAATGGGTTTGTCAGGCAGGATTTTCCTTTAAGGAAACCATTCTGAGTTTGTCCTATCTTGTCATATGCCTCCAGATACTCCGTAACCTCATCCTTGACAATTGACTCCAGAAACTTCCCAACCACCGATGTCAAGCTAACAGGTCTATAAAGCACTTTTTGCTTCCTTGCCCCCTTCTTAAATACCAGAGTGGCATTTGCAATCTTCCACTCCTCCGGAACCATGCCAGAATCTATTGACTTTTGAAAGATCATTGCTCCGCGATCTCCACAGCTACCTCCTTCAAAACACAAGGTTGCATTCCATCTGGACCTGGAGATTTATCTACCCTTAGACTATTCAGCTTCCTGAGTACTTTCTCTGTCGTAATTGAGACTGCACACACTTCTCTTCCCTGACACCCTTGAGTGTCCGGAATACTGCTGATATCTTCCTCAGTGAGGGCTGATGAAAATACTCGTTCAGTTCCTCAGCCATCTCCTTATCTCCCATTACAATTTCTCCAGCATCATTTTCTATTGGTCCTATATCCACTCTCACCTATTTTTTACTCTTTATATACTTGAAAAAGCTTTTAGTATCTTCTTTGATATTATTTGCTAGCTTCCTTTCATAGTTCATCTTTTCCCTCTTAATGGCCTTCTTAGTTTCCTTTTGTAAGCTTTTAAAAACTTCCCAATCCTCTGTCTTCCCACTAATTTTTGCTTCCTTGAATGCCCTCTCCTTTGCTTTTACTTTGGCTTTCACTTCTCTTGTCAGCCACGGGCGCATCCTTTTTCCATTCGAAAATTTCTTCTTTTTTGGAATATATCTGTCTTGCACATTCCTCACATCACGCATAAACTCCAGCCACTGAGCACCTTCTCCTTTGTAACAGTAACTGCACTCACTTCTCTTTCCTCGCACTCTTCAACACCGGGCACAGTGCGAGTGTCTTCCATGGTGAAGACTGGTGCAAAATATTTGGTTTATCTGCCATCTCTTTATCCCGCATTATTATTTATCCGGACTCATTTTCTACTGGTCCTATATCCACTCTCATCTCTGTTTTATTTTTTTACAATACTTGAAAAACAAGTTGATATAGTTTGCTAACTTGTTTTACAATGACAGGTGTGTAAAAAGGGCCTGAAGGATCTTTGGAGCCCAGAGTCACCCCAACCACAAACTGTTCCAGCTGCTACCATCCGGGATACGGTAACGCAGCATAAAAGCCAGGAGCAACAGGCTCCGGGACAGCTTCTTCAAACAGGCCAGCAGACAGATTAACTCATGATGACACATCTGTATTTCTATGTTATATTGACCAGCATGTTATACATATAATTCATCATAAATTACTATAAATTGCACATTGCACATTTACATGGAGACGTAACGTAAAGATTTTTCATCCTCATGTATATGAAGGATGTAAGTAATAAAGTCAATTAAATTCAAATCAATTTCTTGTTTATTTTTTCCCACCCAATCATCCTTTTAGTTTCTCTCTGTAGATATTTAAAAGCTTCCCAATCCTCTGTCTTCCTAGTAATTTTTGTTTAGTTGTATCCCCTCTCTTTTTCCTTTACATTAACTTGTCTTCCCTTGTCAGCCACAGTTTTACTATTTTGCCATTTTAGTATTTATTTATTTTTGGAGTACATCTATCCTTCACCTTTCTCATTTTCCCAGAAGCTGACACCATTTCTGCTCTGCTCTCATCCCTGCCAGCAGCATCTCTTTGCCAACTCCTCTCTCAGACCACTGCAATTTTTTTCTCTTCTCTGAAATACTACAATGTCATACTTTACTTTCTCCTTATCAAATTTCAAGTTGAACTCAGTCACGTTGTGAGCACTGCTTCCTAAGGGTTCTTTTAACTATTCACCTCTGGTTCAATGCATAACACCCAATCCAGTAGAGCTGTTCCCCGAGTAGGCTCAACGACTAACTGCTCTAGAAAGCCATCACATTGCATTCAACAAACTCACTCTCTTGAGATCCTTTACCAACCTGATTTCCCCAATTGACCTGCATATTGAAATCTCCCATGATTATCATAACATTGTCCTTTTCATCAGCCTTTTCTATTTCCAGTTGTAATCTGTGGGCCTCAACCCACTGACTGTTGGGAGGCCTGTATACGACTGGTGTCAGTGTCATTTTTACTTTTGCAGTTCCTTACCTCAACCCACAAGATTCAACATCTTCCAATCCTATGTCACATCTTGCTGATGATTTACCAGCAGAGCCACACCACCCCATCAGCCTTCCTTCCTTCCTCCGATAGATTGTGTAATCTTGAACATTCAGATCCCAACTACAACCATCCTTCAGCCACGTTTCCGTGATGGCCACAACAACATACCTGACAATCGGTAATAGTGCAACAAGATCATCCACCTTATTTCTCATACTCCATGCATTGAGATATAACACTTTGTGTACTGTATCTGCTACCCTTCTTAATTCTGCATCCCTAATGCACTGATACTCACCCTGCTGGCTGCAATTTTCTCCTCGCATCTGTCCGCCATATCTGTCAGTCTGACTGCACGCTATCTTTGCATTTTTACCATCAGTCTTATCCCTTCACTCCACTTCCAACCCCCCACCCCACCAAATTAGTTTAAACCCTCCCCAACAGCTCTATCAAACCTCTCTGTGAGAATATTGTCTCCCTCGGGTCGAGGTGCGACCCATCCCTTTTGAGCAGGTCATTCCTCCACCAGAGGCCATCCCAATGATCCAAGAACCTGAATCCCTGTCCCCAGCATCATCTTCTCAGCCATGTTTATCTGTCAAATTATCCTGTTTCTACCCTCACCAGCACGTGGCACAGGCAGCAATCCAGAAATTACAACCCTGGGGGTGCTGCTTCTGAGCTTTCTACCAAGCTCTCCAAATTCTATTTTCAGGACCTCTTTGCTTTTACTTCCTATTTAATTGGTCCCAAGTTGCAAAATGATAGCTGGCACTTGACCCTCCCTCTCTAAAATGCTGCAGACACGATTCGAGGCATCCCTGACCCTGGCAACCAGGAGGCAACATACCATTCGGGTGTCCCGTTCACATCAATAGATTCTCCTGTCTGTTCCCCTGACGATTGAGTCCCCGATCACGACCACTCCCCCTCTTCTGCCTCTAACAACAGTGAGAGATGCTGATCCGGAAGGGGGAAGACCTGTGTCAGTCAGAGTCTGCACTCACAGGGAACAGAGGACGTGTGTATTTTTCAGACAATCCCGGTCACCACACTGATACCTGCTTTTATTCCCTACAATATTATCATCAGTATTAAATTCCCAGTTCCTCTGGTAGATCCAAACTCATGTCCTGGTGTGTTAGTGCAGTGTGCCTGGGATCAGGACACAGTGGTTCATCGGCCAGTCCCGTGTATTGGTTGTATTGTGACCCTGTGCTGGTGTGTCCAGGGGTCTGATATCTCCAGCTGGCCATGTGACAGTGATGCCTCCCAGTCGGTGGGGTTGATGTGAAATATACTTCAGTTCCCCTTCAGCCCAGTATTACAGACAATCTTTGCCTCAAATTGGAACTAAATTGAGCTTCATAAACAAGGAGAAATGAAACTTTATAAGTTTTACCTCGATTAATAGCATCAAGCGTTTCTCTCAGCACTGTTTTCAACAAATATGGGTGAACAAAGTTTTCAACTGGTAGGGTCTCATCTGTCACTGCCAATTCCTGGACATCGTCATTAATCCTGTAAATATTAATCTGCTGGTTATAAATTGCTATTCTGAACTATTATACAAATCCATTAAGGGTTTCAGTAAAGAGCATGTCCTACCTCCTGTTCCGACGGGCTTCCTCCTGAAATAAATAAAACACAAATCTGATTAGACTTGGACTTACTGTCCACATCCTGAATTTCATCCAAGTCATTACAAGGTGTTGAAAATTCCCACTCCCACAGTTACTCACACACACGGACAATACAGAACCACGGGGTAAATTACAGGGAAAGTTTCTGAATGTCAGACCATTACTGAGAGGATGAAACTTACAGGGAAGACAGGACAGGCTGTGCATTATCATCTGGATATGACGTCAGTGTGATAGGATGGAGGAATTTAAGATCAGTGATTGTGTGCGGGTGGAGGAAGAACCTCTATTTATGAGGAGACTCGTGGGGAGATGTAATTCCAGATGGATTTTAATAAATTCCACAAGAAATTTATTGAGGAGGATGTGGAACTCAGTGCCACAGGAGTGGATGAAATGGAACAGCAGCGACTGACTGTAATGGGGAGGCTGGATAAACACGTGAGGGACCAGGGAGTTGCTGGGTGCGGTGAGTAGGTGGCAGGAGGATTGTGAAGCAGGGAAACTGATAGAAGATGGTTCTAATGGCCTATTTATGATAGAGAATGGGATATAATCCCATGTGAAATGTATCCAAAAAATAGAGACAGTGAAAGATTTCCATCTGATGGAAACCGGACTTGGAGGATAAGTCTGATGTGTGGGTCACATTCTTTGTTCTCACTGATTGACAGAGAGACCCTCACACCCACCGCAGCAGACACACTCACAGCCTGTGACTGGAACTGGGTGTTAATGGGAGTTTTAGAGGATATTTAATGCTGTAATTAAGGAAACAGTCAGCAGCCCTGTGTTATGATCAGAGTAAATCATTTCAGAGAAATTTGCATTCTGTCCTGGGATGTACAGAAGTTGTGGAAGCCCAGTTTTGGGACAGTAGACAATAGGTGCAGGAGTAGGCCATTCGGCCCTTCTAGCCAGCACCGTCATTCACTGTGATCATGGCTGATCATACACAATCAGTACCCCGTTCCTGCCCTCTCCCCATATCCCTTGACCGCACTGTCTATAAGAGTTCCATCTAACTCTCTCTTGAAAGCATCCAGAGACTTGGCCTTCACTGCCTTCTGTGTGAGGTCGTCAGAGCGGGAATTAATTTGTTAGAAATGGCCGCTGTGCTGTGTTTATTTCAAATATACCACTGTTCATTTAGTGTCCTTTGACAGAAACAAATTGAAATATAATTCCTCACCTTGAGAAACATCACACTGTCTTTTTGATCCATCTGTTCCTTTAACTTAGTGATTTCCTCCTGAATAAACCTTATATTCTCTTGAATCTCTCGAAGATTTTTCTCCATTGGATTTAGAATCCTCGCCTCTTCCTTCCTGAGATCCCTGAGTAAGCTCTGCTCTTTCTCAGTGATAATCCGGCGCAGTTCAGCAAACTGGGATGTGATGTGGGTCTGAACGCTGTGTGACTGTTCCTGTCGAATGAAAAGTGAAGATTAATTTACTGTATTGCTGTGTGTATTTCCTTATAACATGAAGGAGTCCATTTGGTTCATTAATGTCCATGCTAGCTCTGAAACATTCCCATCAACCCCATTCCCTCATGTTTTCCTGAAACCTATTCTCCCCATTGACCCATTAACTCCCACCTGATTCACATGCACGCTCCCCACCTTCACAGGGTTAATTGTAATTAACCATTCATCCAGCATGATCTCGGGATGTGTCTGAAACTGCCATGGTTACAGGGAGAGCATGCAAACTCCACACAGACAGCAGCAGAGGTCAGGATAAAACCCAGGTCACTGGAGCTGCAACACTCGGCTATTCTGCATTAAATGGAACAAAACTCGACAGTAATATCAGGAATTCTGCTCAGGAAGCCTCACCCGAACTCCGGAAATCTTCTCTTTCTGTTGCTGCTCCTTTTCCTGGAAGTCTGATTTCCTTTTTGTGAGAGAGTCTAAGGAAGATTTTAGCTGATCCTGGAAGTCAGAGAGTGAAGGAAATAGAAACAAAGGTGTATCAAAAGAAACAGGTGATCAAACCCGATTATCACACAAAATGCCGAGGAACTCAGTGAGTCAGGCAGCATCTATTCAGGGGAAATAAACAGCCGGTGTTTCGGGATGAGACCCTTCATTAGGACTGGGAAGGAATGCGACAGCAGCCAGAATAAAAAGGTTGGGGATGAGAACCAGCTGACAGGTGACGGGTGAGACAACGTGAGGGGGAACGTGGGGGAGGGTGATGAAGTGAGAAGCTGGGAGGGGACAGGTGGAAGAGGTAAAGGGCTGGAGAAGAAGGAATCTAATACGAGAGGACAATCGACCATGGAAGAAACGGGAGGAACTGGGCTGTTTGCGGCCCTGAATGGTGAGGAGGGAGGAGGTTAGGAGTCAGGTGTAGCACTTGTCCCGCTTGCAGGTGTCGGTGTCAGGAGGGAGATCAGTGGGGAGGAGTGAGTGGATCAGGGCGATACAGTACGTAGAGCGCGATCCGTATAGAGAGCGGAGAGTTGCGGGGTGCGGAGGTGGGGTGTGGGACGGAGAGATGCTAGAATCCCGTTGGAGATGGCGAAAGTTGCAAAGAATGATGTGTTGGTTCTGGAGGCTCGTGTAATGGTATGCAGGACAAAGGAAATGTGTTAAGTATTAAGTTAACGTTAGTTTTACCTGGTAATTTTTAACAGCTTCTTTAATCAACACAAATCGATGCTCTCTGTGTTCCTCCGCAGCTGCACAGATCACACAGATCAGTGTCTTGTCCGTTTCACAAAACAGCTTCAGTTCTTCCTCATGTTCCTCGCAGTGACGTTTACTTTCCTTCCCTTTCGGATTCTGGTTTAGATTTCGAGCTTTTTCAGCCAGATTTGCTAAGGCCCGACTGGCCCTGAGGGTGCGGTCAGCAAACACCTCTCTACATTCCGGGCAGGAGTTTCTCTCCTCCCTTTCCCAATACCGTGTGATACAAGAGCGACAGAAGTTGTGTCCGCACTCCAGTGATACCGGATCGATGAAGAAATCCAGGCAGATGGCACAAATTGCCTCCTCAGTCCAACTCTCGGTCGGTCCTTTCGAAGCCATGTTAACTCCCAGCACTTCCTGATTCAGAATGCTTTCACTTTCGGGGAGCTGCTGATCCCCTGCAGTACCGCGATTGTCCACTACGCGCGCTGCAGACTCAGGGAATGAAAATGGTTTTACTGGATGTGTTCAGTGGAAATTCTGGTTAGTGTGGGATCAAAAACACATTAAACAGGCAACAGATAAGAAAACGCGGCCATGGACTGTCTAAGCCCGACTACAAGCGGAGGAGGGTTGGCAGTATGGCTACTAACCAATCTCTTAAAAACCCAGAGCGACAAAAACGTCAGCTGAATCTCCAAAGGCCCTATCCCTGCGGTCGGAAGGACCTTCCCTGGAATATGATTGAAGTCCTGCGCTGAAAGGAGAAGCCATGTGCCCCCCTGGGGTGGTTCACTACTACAATAACTGTGAGGCTTCCTCAGACAACCCGGCCACTCCCTGTCCAGTGTAGAGTATCCCTGTAGTTCCAATGGTGTCTCTGTAGTCTGGAATGTGCCAGCCGGCAGCATTCCTGTACGACAGGGGTTACCAAACTTTTTTAATGCCAAGGACCAATGCCAGTAACCGTGGTCCCCAGGTTGGGAACCCCTGCTCTCCGGACCTCTCGATGGGATGGCAGGCCAACAAGTTTGGAGCGTCTTTCCCCGAGTTGATGATCTTCCAGCAGCACTCGCTGTCCGTTTTCCTGCGCGTCCTGGGAACAGCCCGAGGATCAGTGAGCCTTCTGTCACGCAGCTGCTGTGGCACAGGCCCTTGCATCTTTCTCCACAGATCTTCGCCAGCCCACAGTCCGCAAAGAGGTGAGTGACCGTCTCGTCTCCACTGCAGTAATCTCGGGGCGGCGCGCTGTGGGAGTGATCTCCGGGCATGCAGCAAGGATCAGACTGGGAGGGACCCTTTCGCCGCCAGACAGGCGAGGTCTTGCTGCCTGTTGGTGAGATCTGGTGATGAGGCATTCTGCCAGATGGTCTGGACTGTCTGCTCAGGGAACCACTCCACTGTGTCCATCCAGTCCTTCTCCTGCAGTAACTGCAGGTCATTCCGTGCTGACCACTGTCTGGTGTTCTTGTGGTCAAAGCTGTTGGTCTGAAAGAACTGTCACCAATTTCATTAACACAAGGTTCACATGGAGAAGCTTCCTGACTGAGACAGACACAGTCTCACAGGGTATTTACAGGGTATTTACAGGGCAGGAATGATGTTTCCCCTGGCTGGGCAGTGGAACCAGGGATCACAGACTCAAAATCCGAGATCACCTCAGCAGGACTGAGATGAGGAGAAATTTCCCCAACACATTGCGGTGAATATTTGACGTTTTCTCCACAAGTTTTCTAAATTAAACGGACATATTTAGGGGCTCGGCGATGTTCGGAACGTTGCAGGAAAGTGTCGCTGAGGTCAAAGATCAGCCATGTTCTGAGTGAGGGGCAGAACAGCGCAACGGGCCGAATGACAACGCCTGCTCCTGTTTCTTATTTTGTAAATCACGAGTTGACCTTTGCGCCTTGTTCTCCCTTGGCCTTCAGCCTGTCGGATTGCACAGGAGAGCGGTGAGAGCTCCAGAGATCCATCAGCAGCCGCTGCAGTTATTTTATGCTCTTGTTATTTATCGCTGTTTCTGTATTTGCATTTGCACAGTTTGTTACCTTCAGCACTCTGGCTGATCTTTCACTGCCTGCTTCTGTTATGGTTACTATTCTATATTTTTTCCAGGTATGTCCGCAGGAAAATACTTCTCGGGGTTGTATGTGGTGATTTATCTGTACTCTGGTAATAAAATTTACTTTAAAATTTGAGTTTCGGGAAACCTGCTTTGATCCTGAGAACAAACTGTGACTGACATCTCCAGCTCCCAGCAGCATCCCGTCCTCATATACAAACAGCCAATCACCGATCACCGTTGGGAGAGGGATGCTCTCATTGGCTGAGGGGTGTCAGTGGGCGGGACGCTGAACGCCCGGCCGGGCCGGAGTTAGGAACCGGGACCGAGTGAGACCGGAGGCCGGGAGCTGCGCCTCGGGTTTCGGCTGCACCACCGGCGGGTCGTGAATCCTTTCGAAGGCAGAGCTGAAGCGACCGGCGGAGATTCCGTGAGATGTTTCAGCTACACGGAGGGCGCCCGGCCTTTCCCCGCCGAGGATCGGGGCCTGTTGTCTGGAGTTGTCTCCCAGACCCGTCCCTTCCTGCTGGGAGACGGGAGCTGCCCCGCAGCGGCTGCCGGTGGATCTCCGGAGCTCTCACCGCTCCCCTGTGCAATCCGAACGGCTGAAAACCAAGGGAGAACAAGGCGCAAAGGTAAACTCGTGCTTTAGAAAATAAGTAACAGGAGCATGCCTGGCCACTCGGCCCGTTGCGCCTATTCCACCCTTTCCTCAGAATAGTCATTTTTAAATCTTTTTATTGATTTTAAACAAACATAAATGAAACATGAATACAAAGAGCTTGAGTGTACCTAATTAATAGGTGAAGGTATAAATACAAATAGATGATAATAATCTCCCAAACTCATAGTGGTTACAAAAAATGGAGAAATAAGAAACCCTCCCCCCCAAAAAATGAAAAAATCCTAACCGACATGGGCCATTGCATTATATCAATTATACACAGTAGCGTCAATAACTCCACACCTCCATCCAAATAATTAAGGACAATAAAAGTAAGGTTTATGAAAAGTCAGTTTAGCTCATATGAAAATGTTGAATAAATGGTCTCCAAGTTTCTTCATATTTAACTGAAGGGTTAAAGGCAACACTTGTAATTTTTTCTAAACTCGAACAAGAAATAGTTTGAGAAAACCACTGAAATATAGTTGGAGGATTCATTTCTTTCCAATTCAATAGGATAGATCTTCTAGCCATTAATGTAACAAATGCAATCATCCGCCGGGCTGAGGGGCGATAAAGGACTATTATCCACCATTGTTAAACCGAAAGTTGCAGTAATAGGATGCGGTTGCAATTTGATATTCAGAACTGTTGAAATAATACCAAAAATATCTTTCCAATAATTTTGCAAACAGGAACAGGACCAGAACATGTGGGTCAATGAAGCGACTTCAGAACGACATCTGTCACAGGTTGGATTAAGATAAGAATAAAATCGAGCGAGTTTATCCTTGGACATGTGAGCCCTATGAACAACCTTAAATTGTATTAGGCATGTTTAGCACAAATAGAAGAAGAATTGACTAATTGTAAAATTTTCTCCCACTGCTCTGTGGGTATAAGACAGTGACGTTCTTTTTCCCATTCCTTCTTAATTATTTCTGATACTCCTGGCTGTATTTTCATGTTCATATGATAAATGATGGCTACTTAACCCTTCTGGCAAGGATTCAGAGCGAGAATTTTTTCTGTAATGTCCATTGGACATAATTTCAGAAAATACTAACATTCTAGAAATTTCTAACTTGCAGGTATCTAAAAAAAATGAGTTTCAGGTTGGGTAGCTGTTCAAAGGACATAAAACTGTTATCTAAAAATAGATGACGAAAACATGTTATACCTTTTGTTTTCCATAACACAAAGGCTTGGTCCATAAAAGAGGGCTGGAAAAAGAAGTTAGATATAATAGGGCTTGATTATTCTAACCAAAGAATTTACGAAATTGAAACCATATTCTTAATGTCTGTTTAACTATAGGATTAGTTAGTTGTTTATTCGGTTTAGATAAAGCAAAAGGAAGCGAAGATCCTAAAATAGAAATCAATGAGAAGTCTTATACAGATTTACCCTCCAAATTTACCCATTGTGGGCAAGGTACTATGACCGATTCTTGTGTCCAAAATATTAAATATTGAATATTAACTACCCATTAGTAAAATCTCAGGTTTGGCAAAGCAAAACCACCTTCCTTCTGTTAGGGTTAATGTTAGGGTTAATTCGAGACTGCCATTACAGGTCAGGAGTGGCTGACGTAATGAGAGGGAGGGGGGAGCGAAACTGGGGACCCCGCTACACCGAAACTACCAGTGTCACGCGATTCAGTAAACAAAAGAAACAGGTAACTCGTAAGCATATGGCTGCGGGCCAATAAGATGGACACAAGTGCCCGATATTACCTAATATGTAGCGGGGGGTTGTGCTGGGGGGAAAAGGGATATAAATAAGAGCAGATTGTAAGGGGAAGTCGGAACGCGCCTTCTCCAGCGACTCCGTCGATTCGCTGTGCCAGTTACGAATTCTGCAATAAACCAAAGTTTTGTAATATTCCGGTGTTGGTTGTCTCTCTTCCTAAACGAACACAGGGCAGAATTTCAAGCCCAGCTTTTGGTGACCCCGACGTGGGGAGGGAGAGACAACACAGGCTGGCGGGTCCGACAGCAGACAACTTGCGGCCGCAAGCTCGACTAAGGTCAGGAAGTGCCTGTTATATCGAAGACTTCCACTAGATAGTTAAATCACTGAGTTAGATCTTGTCTGCTGACGGATCCTCACCAACCCCAAATTACGCTGGGAGAGATCATTCCCGGTGCAGAATCGTGACTGGTAAGTACTAACTCTTATCTGTTTTTAGGAAGATCTTCCGCCCGTGGAAAAGTCTTCTGAGTGAGGGTACCCGCCGCCCACGATGGGCATAAAAGTCTCAGGAGTGAGGAGGAGAAGAGAAAGTGTTCCGCGGTAGACCTTAGTGCACGGGGATATTGACGGCGCCTACCTTAGACTGGTTGTTAAGAGGAGAAATCTATCACGTGAAGGTCAGGTTTTGAAAGGCGACCGTCCCACATTTGATCCTCTCTGTGTACTGGGGAGCCATGGAGCACTTCAATTTCGAGTTACCAAAACTCAGACATTTGTGTGTTGAGTAACAGAGTATATGAGAGTTTTTAGAAATATGGTAAAATTGATAACTGTGCGAGTTCAATAATCTAACAGTGAGCAGCAGCAGGGGTCGGACACCATCAAGGTAGGAGTGAAAGTATTCCTCCGAGGCCCGGGGAAGCTCACCTGGAACGGAAAACGGTGGCATGGTCCATACCCTGTCACCGAGGTCTCCAACAGGGCATTAAAAGGTAAGAAGGGAGGGGGACAATAACTGGCATCATTTTCTACTGGCTAAATAAGACCTTTGGTAAGTGGAGAGCGTTTCTGGGACAGTCGGCTCTAGGACTGTCTATTTCAATTGCTATCTTTATTACGTGTGGTTGTTGTTGCGGGACTATAGATCGAGCCTTGACCAGAAAGGATGGACCTCCACCGGCGTACCAGGCACCCTTGTTCCCGGTGGAAGGGGAGGACACGGCCCTCCCGGAAAGCGGACGCGCTATGGGAGGACACGGACTGAAATGGACCATGGCAAGGGGGGGATTGTGAATTTGTTCTTGAATAAGTTTTCTGAAATGTTGCATGCTACTTGTAAAAATTGCGGATGTTTAGGGAACCCCTACCCATATTTTGTGACCCTAGGTCGGACAAATCAGGATAAGCAAATAGGGAGGACACGCCAAAGAGTGCCGGGGGACGCTCATCTCCCTGCCTGATCCCGGCAGCCGCGGAAAAGCTTGTAAGGAGTGTGGCCTCTGGGAGGCCAAGGGAGGGAGTGTTAGGGTTAATGTTAGGGTTAATTCGAGACTGCCATTACAGGTCAGGAGTGGCTGACGTAATGAGAGGGAGGGGGGAGCGAAACTGGGGATTCCGCTACACCGAAACTACCAGTGTCACGCGATTCAGTAAACAAAAGAAACAGGTAACTCGTAAGCATATGGCTGCGGGCCAATAAGATGGACACAAGTGCCCGATATTACCTAATATGTAGCGGGGTTTGTGCTGGGGGGAAAAGGGATATAAATAAGAGCAGATTGTAAGGGGAAGTCGGAACGCGCCTTCTCCAGCGACTCCGTCGATTCGCTGTGCCAGTTACGAATTCTGCAATAAACTAAAGTTTTGTAATATTCCGGTGTTGGTTGTCTCTCTTCTTAAACGAACACAGGGCAGAATTTCAAGCCAGCACTTCTTAGGCTTCTGTAAATATTTTTTACTTAATCTAGGATTTTTATTCTGCCACACATCCGAGGATATTTTGGAGTCAATAATATCAAAAAAAGATTTAGGAATAAAAATTGGTAATGCTTGGAATAAATATAAAAATTTGGGTAATACTATCATCTTGATAGTATTAATTCGGCCAACCAATGACAGAGATAATGGGGACCACCTGGTAACAAGTTGCTTGATTTGTTCAATTAAAGGTAAAAAATTAACTTTAAATAAACCCTTATGTTTCTTGGTAATTTTAATACCCAAATAAGTAAAATGAACTGTGACAACTTTAAATGGTAAGTGTTTATAGATTGGAACTTGCATATTTAATGGAAATAATTCACTCTTATTAAAATTCAGTTTGTAGCCAGAAAAGCTACTAAACTGAGCAAGAAAGGATGAAATAGCAGGAATAGATCTCTCAGGGTCAGAGATGTATAGTAACAAATCATCAGCATATAATGATAACTTATAAATCCCTTACCCAAAATACCAAATATTTTGGTAATACCAAAAATATTAGGTGATTCACGAATGGCAACGGCTAAAGGTTCCAAAGCAATGTCAAATAATAGAGGACTAAAAGGGCAGCCTTGCCTCGTACCACGGGACAACTGAAAAACAGGAGATCTTTGATTATTGGTAAGAACCGAAGCCAAAGGTTTATATTACATTAATCTAATCCATTATATAAATGTTAAGCTAAAATTAAAATTCTGCAATGTATTAAATAAATATAGCCATTCAAATTTATTGAACGCTTTTTCAGCATCTAAGGAAATGACATTCTGTTATTTTAGATGAAGAAGTATAAATTATATTAATTAATTTTCTAATGTTAAAAGATGAATAACAGGTTTTAATAAATCCGGTCTGATCTTCAAAGATCATTTGATGTCATACATTTTCAAATCTAATGGCCAGAATTTAGTAAAAATCTTAGAATCCGTATTCAGCAAGGATATTGGCCAATAGGATGCACATTCGGTGGGGTTTTTATCTTTTTTAAGAATTGGAGAAATGGAGGCATCATAAAAAGATTGTCGTTATTTACCTACAGTTAACGCATTTAAAAATTTTACAAAGCCAAGGAGCGAGTATAGAAGAAAAGGATTTAAAATATTCAGCAGCAAACCGTTCGGACCAGGGGCTTTACCTGAATTCATTGAAAAAGGGAGTGGGTTCCCCTTTGCAGACCCTGCCCGGGGACTTGTGCTGCTCCTCAGGGTTATATATGGAACCTCTCGGGCAGGGACAGGGAGTGGGTTCCCCTTTGCAGACCCTGCCCGGGGACTTGTGCCGCTCCTCAGGGTTATATATGGAACCTCTCGGGCAGGGGCAGGGAGTGGGTTCCCCTTTGCAGACCCTGCCCGGGGACTTGTGCCACTCCTCAGGGTTATATATGGAACCTCTCGGACAGGGACAGGGAGTGGGTTCCCCGTTCCAGACCCTGCCCGGGGACTTGTGTCACTCCTCAGGGTTATATATGGAACCTCTCGGACAGGGACAGGGAGAGGGTTCCCCTTTCCAGACCCTGCCCGGGGACTTGTGCCACTCCTCAGGGTTATACATGGAACCTCTTGGGCAGGGACAGGGAGTGGGTTCCCCTTTCCAGACCCTGCCCGGGGACTTGCGCCACTCCTCAGGGTTATATATGGAACCTCTCGGGAGGGACAGGGAGTGGGTTCCTCTTTCCAGACCCTGCCCGGGGACTTGTGCCACTCCTCAGGGTGAAATATGGAACCTCTAGGGCAGGGACAGGGAGTGGGTTCCCCTTTCCAGACCCTGCCCGGGGACTTGTACCACTCCTCAGGGTTATATATGGAACCTCTCGGACAGGGACAGGGAGTGGGTTCCCCTTTCCCAGGCAGACGCCCGAAGGTGACCGGGAGCCACCAGAGGGGCTGATGTAATACAAGCCATGGCACGTTGGGTCGCTGAGGTAAGGGAACCCATTTGAATGACAGCCCGACTGCATGCGGATTTTGGTGAATTTACCCGATAACTACAGAAAACAGGAGAATCCCTTGCGTACTTTATAGCTTGTTTTAAGAATACGTGAGAGTCCAATGCCGGCAAACCCCTGGACAGATCAGTATGTCCAGCTGGCAGTGCAGACTTTTCTAAACTGTCTCAGAACCAAGCCTGCCCACTCCTTTAAGTTAACTAATCTCAATTCGCTGTGTCAGACCTAGCCCCAGGGTGACATAAATTCTGATGAATAGGGAGCGCAATTGACTCTTTAAAGGGACTGGGGAAAAGGGAGAGTGTGCACATAGAACCGGTAGTGAGGAGATGGAGTTCGGGTCCCGACGAAGAACCCAGAACATGTGGCAGGATCGTGCGGACGATGCAGATGAAGAGGACACTTGGCTAAGGAGAGAAACGGGGTTTGTAGAAAGAGGGGACATTGGACCAGAGATTGTCGCACTGCAATCACAGACAAGAATAAGAAGTGGCAGGAAGAGAGCCTGCATGACAGTGATACTCGACAGAGTACCACATTTACTCTCCACAATCCCTTTGGTCCCGGATAGGGCAGGCCAGAGGGGACGGATCACAGTGATACTCGACAGAGTACCACATTTACTCTCCACAATCCCTTTGGTCCCGGATAGGGCAGGCCAAAGAGGATGGATCACAGAGATACTCGACAGAGTACCACATTTACTCTCCACAATCCCTTTGGTCCCGGATAGGGCAGGCCAGAGAGGACGGATCACAGTGATACTCGACAGAGTACCACATTTACTCTCCACAATCCCTTTGGTCCCGGATAGGACAGGCCAGAGGCGACTGTGATACAGGCGGCTGTGATCAGGCTCACCACACAGGCAGGCTCTTTTCTCACTGCTGTAATCAGGTAGAAGGTACAAGAGCCTCAGGACTCGCCCCACCAGGGTCAGGAACAATTACTACCCCTCAGCCATCAGGCTGTGGAACAATACAGGTTAACTGCACTCACCTGCTGTCCATAAGGATGCTCCAACAACAAATCATCTTACTGGGACTGTCTCAAAATGAGTGAAATAAGAGATGGTTTGACTGAGACAGATCACATTCCTGTCTCAGAATTAAAGAAATACAATCTCACAGGATATTTACAGCAGAAGGGCTGGAATGATGTTTCCCATAAGGTGTGAAACCAGCGCTCACAGACTCAAAATCCGATGTCAACTCAGCAGGACTGAGATGAGGAGAAATTTCCTCACCCAGAGTGCAGTGAATTATTGCAATTATCTCCACAAGGTTTCTAAATTGAATAGACATATCCTGGGGCTCAGCGGTGATGGAAAGTTGCAGGAAACTGATGTTGAGGTCAAAAGTCAAACATATTCTGAGTGAAGGGCAGAAGAGGCGCAAGAGGCCGAATGGCCACGCCTTCTATATTTCTTATTTTCTGAAACACGAGTTTACCTTTGTGCCTCACTGTTTCTCCGCCTGTCAGATTGAACAGGGAGCGCTGAGTGCACCGGACATTATCGGCAGCCGCTGTGGTTATTTCATGTTCTCGTTGTTTATTTGCATTGGCGAAGTTTGTTGCCTTCTGCACTCTGGTTGATATTTCAGTGATCCAGATATAGTTTCCGTTCTGTAGCTTTGCTCTGTATGTTTGTAGGAGTTGTATGTGGCGACTTATATGTACTCTGATAATAAAATTTACTTTGAACTTTGAGCCTCGGGGAACTTGCTTTGATTCTGAGAACAAACTGTGACTGACATCTCCAGCTCCCGGCAGCAGCCCGCCCCCGGACACACTCACAGCCAATTAAAGAACACCACTGGGAGCGTCTTGCCTCCATTGGCTGAGGTGTATCAGTGGGCGGGACAATGGGCGGACCGAAGTTTGGAATCGGGAACGAGTGGACCCGGTGAGAGACCCGAGATTGGGAGCAGCTTCCCGGGTAAAGGCTGCAACAGCGGCCGGAGTTTTGAACCCTTTCGATGGCGGAGGTGAAGATTCGGGCTGAGATTCCACGAGATGTTTCTGTCACACAGAGGGAGCCCGGTCTTTCCCCGCCGTAGATCGGGGCCTATTGTCCGGAGTTTCCTCCCGGACCTTTCTCCTGCTGCTGGGATACGGGAGCTGGCCCGCAGCGGCTGCCGATGGAACTCCGGTGCTGTGAGCGCTCCCCTGTACAAAAGGACAGGCTGAAGGTCAAGGGAGAGCCAGGCACAAAGGTAAACTCGGACGATAGAAATAGGAAACAGGAGCAGGCCATTCGGCCCTCTGTGTCTGTTCTGCCTTTCACTCTGAACATGCCTGATCTTTGACCTCAGCGCCACTTTCGCGCAACGTTCCCAGCATCGCAGAGCCCCAAAATTTGTCCTTCGAATTTAGAAACCTTGTGGAGATAATTGCAATGATTCGCTGCTCTCTGGGTGAGGAAATTTCTCCTCATCTCAGTCCTGCTGAGGTGAACTCGGATTCTGTGACCCCCATTCCTCACCACAGCCAAAGGAAACATCATTCCTGCCTCTACCCTGTCAATACCCTGTGAGACTGTGTCTGTCTCAGTCAGACGGCCTTTTATTTCTCTAATTGTGAGACAGGCCCGGTCAGTATAATCTCTCTGAGGACACTACCTCATCTCCTAAATCAATCTGGGAAATCTCTTCATTCCCTTCATCCCACAGGCTGACTCCGGGAGGGAGACCAGACCTGTACACAGTGTTCCATGTATGCTCTCACCAGGACCCCAGATACCTTCAGAGGAGATCTTTATTCTTCTATTCAAACCTTCCTTCCCATTCAATGCTCTTCATTTAATATCGAATTCAAACAGTGAACAGACACAACACAGACTCAGCCATGAATTTAAAGGGCAGGTGTTGCAACAGTTTGAGCTTCATACCGGGGTCCACGGAGCAAGCAGGGTGTCACAAAGGGAGGAATGTGGGAGTGTTGTTTGTCTGAGCCCAGCTCTGTGTGTTTGTGTATCAGAATCAGGTTTAATATCACCGGCATGTGTGGTGGAATTTGTTGTTTTGTGACAGCAGTACATTGAAATGCATAGTAATAAAAATTATGAATTACAGTAAGTATTTCTAAAATTAAATTTAAATGTTAGTGCAAAATGAGAGGGAAAATACAGAGGAATGTTCGTGGGTTCATTGTCCATTCAGAAATCTGATGGTTGAGGTGAGTGTCTCTTCAGGGTCCTGTACGTCCTCCCTGATGGTAGCAATGAGACGAAGGCATGTCCTGGGTGATGGGGGTTCTTAATGATGGATGCCACCTTTTTGTGGCATCATCTTTTGAATGTGTCCTGGATGCTGTGGAGTCCAGTGCCCATGAAGGAGCTGGCTGAGTTTACAACTTTCTGCAGCATTTTCCGAACCTGTGCAGTGGCCTCTCCACACCAGGCAGTGATGCAACCAGTTAGAATGCTCTCCACAGTACATCTGTAGAAATTTGCAAGTGTACTTAATGACAGACCGATTCCCCTCAATCCCCGAATGAAATATAGCCGATATCGTGCCTTCATTGTAACTGCATCAATATGTTGGGCCCAGGATGGTTCCTCAGAGATGTTGACAGGCAGGAAATGGAAACTGCTCACCCTTTTCACTTCTGATCCCTCGATGAGGACTGGTGTGTGTTCCCTCGACTTCCCCTTCCTGAATCCACAATCAATTCCTTTGTCTTCATGATGTTGAGTGCAAGGTTGTTGCTATGACACCACTCAACTTGCTGATCTATCTCACTCCTGTACTCCTCCTCGTCACCGTGTGAAATTCCACCAACAATAGTTGTGTCATCGGCAAGTTTATAGATGAGTCTAGCCACACAGACGTGGTGTAGAGAGAGTAGAGCAGTGGGCTGAGCACGCCTCGTTGAGGTGTGCCAGTGTTGATTGTCAGCAAGGAGGAGATGTTATTTCTGATCCACACAGACTGGGGTCTCCTGGTGAGGATCCAGTTGCAGAAGGAGGTACAGAGACGCAGGATTTGGAGCTTGTTGATTACATTTGAGGGTCTGATTGTGTTGAACGCTGAGCTGTAATCAGCAGCCTGACTTGTGTATTGCTATTGTCCGAGAGATCTAAGGCTGAGTGGAGAGCCCTCATGTTCGCCGACACAACCCCTTATTCTGCGCACACCCCGAAATCCGTCTGCATCCCCCAAAGTCATGTGCCTAGAAACCACCAATTGAGCTAGAAACCATAGCTCAATCACCAACTCAGTGCGCACCCACACATGCTGACACCCCCCCCCCAAACATAATCCTCAGAACACGAATAATTTCAAACAGTTCAGGAAATGGCGGTCTCATTATTAAAGATCCCCACTCCAGATCGGCCGACACATCCACTTCTGGGTGTCACTCAAAATCCGTGCGCAGCCACATGTGCACCTCCATATTGGACGACACAGCACAATTCGCGAATCAGTGCGCAACGTCATATTGGAGAATACACCCTGTTTCCGTGTGCAACCCCAAATCCCTAAATGTGCGAATTCCCCATTTCAGTGCGCACCCCAAATCCCTAAATGTGCGCTATCCCCATTTCAGTGCGCACCCCAAATCCCTAAATGTGCCCTATCCCCATTTCAGTGCGCACCCCAAATCCCTAAATGTGTGCTTTCCCCATTTCAGTGCGCACCCCAAATCCCTAAATGTGTGCTATCCCCATTTCAGTGCGCACCCCAAATGCCTAAATGTGCCCTATCCACATTTCAGTGCGCACCCCAAATCCCTAAATGTGCGCTATCCCCATTTCAGTGCGCACCCCAAATCACTAAATGTGTGCTATCCACATTTCAGTGCGCACCCCAAATCCCTAAATGTGCCCTATCCCCATTTCAGTGCGCACCACAAATCCCTAAATGTGCGCTATCCTCATTTCAGTGCGCACCACAAATCCCTAAATGTGCGCTATCCTCATTTCAGTGCGCACCCCAAATCCCTAAATGTGCGCTATCCCCATTTCAGTGCGCACCCCAAATCCCTAAATGTGCGCTATCCCCATTTCAGTGCGCACCCCAAATCCCTAAATGTGCGCTATCCCCATTTCAGTGCGCACCCCAAATCCCTAAATGTGCACTATCCCCATTTCAGTGCGCACCCCAAATCCCTAAATGTGCGCTATACTCATTTCAGTGCGCACCCCAAATCCCTAAATGTGCGCTTTCCCCATTTCAGTGCGCACCCCAAATCCCTAAATGTGCACTATCCCCATTTCAGTGCGCACCCCAAATCCCTAAATGTGCGCTATCCCCATTTCAGTGCGCACCCCAAATCCCTAAATGTGCGCTGTCCCCATTTCAGTGCGCACCCCAAATCCCTAAATGTGCGCTATCCCCAATTCAGTGCGCACCCCAAATCCGCCGACACAGGTCTGCCCCAGAAAACCGGGTATGACTTGCGCAGGGCTACTTAGAGCGAGAAGAGACTATTTCGAACGAGAATGGAGGCGACATCGGATGTACAGCAGCTCTGACAGGGTTTACTTCCTACAAAGCCAAACTCAATAGAATGCAAACACGAGGAAATCTGCAGATGCTAGAAAATTAATCAACACCCACAAAATGCTGGTGGAGCACAGCAGGTCAGGCAGCATCTATAAGGAGAAGCACTGTCGACGTTTCGGGCCGAGACCACTCGTCAGGACTAACTGAAAGGGAAGATAGTAAGAGATTTGAAAGTAGGAGGGGAGGGGGAAATGCGAAATGATAGGAGAAGACCGGAGGGGGTGGGGGGAAGCTGAGAGTCAGACAGGTGATTGGCAAAAGAGATACAGAGGTAGAGAAGGGAAAGGATCATGGGACGGGAGGCCTTGGGAGAAAGAAAGTGGGAGGGGAGCACCAGAGGGAGATTGAGAACAGGCAGAGTGATGGACAGAGAGAGAAAAAAAACTGAATATGTCAGGGATGGGGTAAGAAGGGGAGGAGGGGCATTAACGGAAGTTAGAGAAGTCAATGTTCACGCCATCAGGTTGGAGGCTACCCAGCCGGTATATAAGGCGTTGCTCCTCCAACCTGAGTGTGGATTCATCTTGACAGTAGAGGAGGCCATGGATAGACATATCAGAATGCGAATGAGACATGGAATTAAAATGTGCGGCCACTGTGAGATCCTGCTTTCTCAGGCGGACAGAGCATATGTGTTCAGCGAAACGGTCTCCCAGTCTGCGTCGGGTCTCACCAATATATATATAAGGCCACACCGGGAGCACCGGACGCAGTATACCACACCAGCCGACTCACAGGTGAAGTGCCGCCTCACCTGGAAAGACTGTCTGGGGCCCTGAATGGTGGTGAGGGAGGAAGTGTAAGGGCAGGTGATGCACTTGTTCCGCTTGCAAGGATAAGTGCCAGGAGGGAGATCGGTGGGAAGGAATGGGGGGGGGGGGGAGACGAGTAGACAAGGGAGTCGCGTAGGGAGCGAACCCTCCGGAAAGCAGAAAAAGGGCGGAGGGAAAGATGTGCTTGGTAGTGGGATCCCGTTGGAGGTGGCGGAAGTTACGGAGAATTATACATTTGATCTGGAAGCTGGTGGGGTGGTAGGTGAGTACAAGGGGAACCCTATCCCTAGCAGTGCGGATGGGGTGAGGGCAGATGTGCGGGAAATGGGAGAGATGCGTTTCAGAACAGAGTTGATGGTGGAAGAAGGGAAGCCCCTTTGTTTAAAAAAGAAAGACATCTCCTTCGTCCTGGAATGAAAAGCAGATGCGTCGGAGACGGAGGAATTGTGAGAAGGGGATAGCATTTTTGCGAGAGACAGGGTGGGAAGTGAAATAGTCCAGGTAGCTGTGAGAGTCTGTAGGCTTATAGTAGATATCAGTAGATAGGCCGCCTCCAGAGATGGAGACAGAAAGATCAAGAAAAGGTAGGGAGGTTTCGGAAATGGACCAGGTAAATCTGAGGGCAGGGTGAAAGTTGGAGGCAAAGTTAATTAAGTCGATGAGCTCAGCATGCGTGCAGGAGGAAGCGCCAATGCAGTCGTCGATGTAGCGAATGAAAAGAGGGAGACGGATACCCGTATAGACTTGGAACATGGGCTGTTCCACAAAGCCAACATATAGGCAGGCATAACTGGGACCCATGAGGGTGGTCATGGCTACACCCTTGGTTTGGAGAAACTGGGAGGAACCAAAGGAGAAATTATTGAGAGTAAGAACTAATTCCGCTGGACGGAGGAGAGTGGTGGTAGAGGGGAATTGGTTAGGTCTGGAATCCAAAAAGAAGCGAAGAGCTTTGAGACCGTCCGGGTGGGGGATGGAGGTATATAGGGACTGGACGTCCATGGTGAAAATAAGGCGGTGGGGGCCAGGGAACTTAAAATCATTGAAAAAATTCAAAGCGTGAGAAGTGTCACGAACATAGGTGGGATGAGATTGAACAAGGGGGCATAAGTGTCAAGGTATGCAGAAACGAGTTCGGTGGGGCAGGAGCAAGCTGAGACAATAGGTCTACCTGCACAGGCAGGTTTGTGGATCTTGGGTAGGAGGTAGAAACGGGAAGTGCGGGGTGTGGGAACTATGAGGTTGGTGGCAGTGGATGGGAGATCCCCAGGGCTGATAAGTTTGGTGATGGTATAGGAGACAGTGGCCTGGTGCTCCTTAGTTGGGTCATGATCAAGGGGTAAATAAGAGGAGGTATCAGAGAGTTGTCGCTGTACCTCGACCAGGTAGAGGTCAGTCCGCCAGACAGCAACAGCTCCCCTCTTATCAGAGGGTCTTATTGTGAGGTTGGGACTGGTCCGGAGGGAGCGGAGAGCAGAGCGTTCGGAAGGAGTTAGGTTGGAATTGGAACAGGGTGTGGTGCAGTCGAAACGGTTGATGTCCCGTCGGCAATTAGCAATAAAGAGATCCAGTGCAGGCAGAAGACCAGAGCGGGGTGTCCATGAAGAGGAGGAGGGTTGAAGACGGGAGAAGGGGTCATCGGTGGGGGTAGGAGAGTCATTGCCATAGAAATAAGCTCGGAGACGGAGCCGGCGGAAGATGAGTTCAGCGTCATGGCGTACGCGGAACTCGCTGAGGTTTGAGCGAAGAGGGATAAAGCTGAGGCCCTTACTGAGGACAGAGCACTCTGCCTCAGAGAGTTGAAGGTCGGAGGGAATGGTAAAGACCCAGCACGGATGAGAGACGGGATCAGAGGGGTGAGTGACACTGGTAGTGTCAGTGGAGAGGGAAGGGTTAGGGTGAGAGGAAGAGGGCCCGGGAGCTGACGATGGGATCTGAGAGAGAGTGGATTGCAGGGTGGTGGTGGGGGAAGGGGAAAACGGCCTTTAATAAAGCCCGTTTGATTCATAGAGATGATTTTAATTAAAATATTTTCAGGATCAAGGGATCGAAAATGGCGGAGATGAACAACAATAACAATAATCCGCGATTCCATAATGGGGGTAAAAAAAGAAAAAAAAACACCCAAATTACAAAGCCCGGAAAAAAAGTCGATATCTATCGACGCAAGCCCCAGGAAAAGCATCGATGCTGTTATAGCTCCGCCTACATGAATATAAAGAGAGTAATCTCTGTCTCCCTCTACCGGAAATAAATCTCATTACTGTGGACATACATCTCAGTTTGTTAACTTGAAAGGATAGTGTTTTTCCTATAAAACAAAACGACCTTCAATTTGAAAGTAACCTTCATAGTATTAGATAAGGGAAGAAAAACACATCCAAAACAATTCTTGAAATATTTGCACAAAAGAAAAACAATCACCATCTTTAAAGTATCCAATCTATCTTTAAAACACAAGAAAAACCAAATAATTACTTAAAAGACCTTCAATAAAGCATACAGAATAAAAATAAACAATTAATTCATTTAAATGCTGCAAAAAGAAAAAAAAAGTTCTAGATAGTACAAACTTAACTACAGCCTATCAACAGTTTTCCCACTGTATCTTCTGAGGTTAAAACCGTCCAAACCAGTCGTTTTCAGAAATAAAAAAGAATTTTAAGCTAAAAACTTCCTGTGACACCAGATCTTCCAGTCTAATCAGTCTTTACACCGCAAGACACGCAAGCCATTATAAATCATTCAAAGTTCAGGTTTCAGACTCGTCGTGAATGAAGTATTTGCACAATAGGAAAAACAATCGCCATCTTTGAATTATCCAGTCGTTCTTTAAAACATACAGAAATCCAAGCAATTACTGAACAATAAACTTTAAAAAAGCATGCAGAACAAAAAAAAAACAGTTGGTTCATTTAAATGCTGCAGAGAAAAAAAAACTAGATGGTTCAGAATTATCTACATTCTTTCAACAGTTCTCCTGCTATATCTTCGAAGGTTAAAACCATCCGAACCAGTCTTTTTCGAAGCTGAGAATACATTTTAAGGTAAAAACTTTCCATTACCATTAAATCTTCCAATTTCATCGCTTTACACCACGAGACATTCAAATTATTATAAATTATTCAAACTTCCAATTCGCCATCGGACTCGTCAGACAAAGAGTTAATAAAACGCAATGCTTCGGCTGGGTCATCAAAAATACAAACTCCAGATTTTTTACCAAAAAGCCTTAACTCGGCCGGCTATTGTAATAATGGAAAGAACTTTATTTGAAACGCTAATTTCATAGAAGAGACAAATGCAGCACGTTTCTTAACAATTTCACGTGGAAAATCTTGAAAATAAACGAACTTCTGAACTTTGAAATTGAAATAATCTTTGTTTTCTTGCAAGCTTAATAATGCGGTCCTTGTCTCTGAGACGGAGAAAACGCACAACAACATGCCTGTTTTTACCTTCATCCAAAGATTTTAAAGCACCGGTTCTGTGAGCCGATTCAAGCTCCGGGGGTTGCGAACAAACCTCCGGAAATAAAGACTGAAACATTTTAGCAAAATAATCCAGTGTGTCGGCAGATTCTGACTTCTCTTTTAATCCAACAATTCGAATATTATTCCGACGCGACCGAGCTTCCAAATCCACGATCCGTTGTTGAGCCTTTTCCAAACGAGAAGAATGGTCAGCCGCATTTCGATTAACTTCTTTAAGATCGAAGCTCAGAGAGTCAATTTTTTCTTCAAATGTCTCTTTTAGTTGACTTATTTCTGTGCAGATACCGGTGATTCGAGATTCCAATCTCTTGTCCAGAGGGGCTTCTTCCGAGAACTCGTCAGCTTTGTTTAGATTTTCCATTAAAGGGGTCGGAATTTCGTCTGATGCTCTTCGAAGTAGCCATAATTATAACTATTGTGATTCAAATTTGACTGAATAGAGTAAAAATTTCGAAGTTTAAATCGGAAAAGTAAAAGATTAAAGACGGACAATAAGTAACTAAGTCTTACATGTCCGTAGCGGGAGGCGGAGTCCGGAAGGACTTTGGATTGAATTATGGAAAGGATGTTTCCCATGGTCGGAGAGTTTAGGATAAGAGGGCATAGCCTCAGGAGAGAGGGGCGCCGTTTCAAAACAGAGATGCGGGGAATCTTTCAGACAAAGGGTGGTGAATTTGTGGAATTTCTTGCCACATGCCTCTGCAGAGCCCACGGCGTTGGGTGCATTTAAGGCAGACTTTGATAGTTTCTCGATTGCACATGGCATTAAAGGTTCAGGGGAGAAGGCCGGTAGCTGGGGTTGAGGAGGACGGAAAGAAAGGATCAACCATGAGTGAATGGTGGAGCAGACTCGATGGGCCGGATGGCCTGACTCTGCTTCCATGTCTTATGGCTTTATAGAAATGAGGATTGAGCAGGAGACTGCGAGACTTTGCCTGAGTTTTATATCTGGACGGTCGGTGCTGGTACGGGTGGGAACCCACAACGCCGTATTTGTAACCCTTTATTATCTAATGTTATGATTAATGATATTCTCTCTGAGACAGGCACTGAGGTGTGTAAATCACTATATGCAGATGATGGAGCTCTATGGCTTAGAGGCATAAATTGCAAGTATACTGTATATTGGATCCAATTAGCAGCTAATAATTTTGAACAGTCAGCAAATATATGAGCATTTAAGTTTTCAGTCGCTCCTGAACAAGTTCTGTGTTTTATAAATATGATTAATAGGCATGCAGTTGATTTGAAATGATATGGTCAAACTCTTCAAGACGTGACAGCGGTAAGATTTCCAGGCATGTGGCTGGATAATCAGCTGGCATGGAAACGCCATATCAGAAAAAAAATAACAATAAATATTCTCAATTGTCTATATGGGTATTCTGGGGAGCTACATGAATATCATTGTGGGCCATGTTCATTTGTTTAATTGGATCTGTTCTTGATTATGGCTGTGTGACTTGTAGATCAGCGTCATCTTCAATTTTAAAGTGTTCGGAAGTGTTCTAGCGCAATAAGATGGTCCCCTGTTTCAGCTTTACTGGTTGAAATGAGCCAAGTATAATTGCGGAGATTGCAGTTGATATTAACAAACTGGATTCATTAGACGGGACAAATAGATTACCATCCTGTTGTAGTTGTGTTCGAGGACGGTTGGCAACATCACATGAAGAATGTTTTCAAGTTTAGGTGGCTGGGATCTTATCGCGCTGGGAAGATGGGATTGTGGGATTACGCAATGTTCCCCAATGTCACGTTCTCTGAAACCCCATCTTGTTCTGCCTCTGACTAGCTGATTTTAGGTCACAGAGCTTAATAAGTCTGAGAATTCTGCAATGTCCGAGAGTCTGTTGGTTTATCAGTATATTTTGGAAAACTATTATGATATATTAACTGTCGCAGAAGAATCAAAAGATAACAACTGAAATGTTCCTCTAACGGTTTCTGTGCCTTAATTACAGGTAACGATAAAGAAACAACTTACAAACCATTATATCAGTACATAGGGAAGAACTTGTTGCCATCATTTTAAACTTACACTGGGTGGAGGAAATTTGTCCGTGTAAAGCTCTAATTTATTCACATGCCTTTTCGGTTTTGATGTTTCTTAAAACAATTTATTCTAGCGGTCTGTCAGATTTACTGTTGGAATCTCATTGGCCCACTTCTTATGAGTCTTATGTGTCTTCTTATGGGTCTCAACCTGCACGGAGAGGTTGAGTTACAAAAGCTGATACAATTCCAGCCGTGGATAAAGACCTTCCACCCGGCAAATCAGAAGCTAAGGGGGTGGTGGGATTGAGAATTATAGCAAGACTGTTGGGATAATGAGCATAAAGGAAACACCACGGCAGAATGCGTAACTGTTAGCTTAATGAGGGAACGGCGTAAAACAAGAAGAGAAGGAATTTTTTTCAAAAAAGAATTTGATCTGTCAAACGCCTTTTAACCAAAACCCGCCCCATTTCGTTACATTAGCAAATCATTCAAGGGGACGGCGGAGAGTAGTGTGATTGACATTGGATTAGGCAGCCAGTAATCGACTAGATCCCCGCCGTTTTGTGGTCTGTAAGGTTGATTGCCCGCAAAGGGAATAGATGGACATATACACAGACCAATGGCTGGACAGCGTTTCGGTGCAGGTCTTTGACTGTCATCTGGCAGGTCCAATGCGGAACTGAGTCTCCAGGACGTTGCCTTGCCCCTCACAAAACATATACTATCCTAACGTTACAGAGCTGCCGGTGGATGCGACAACCTGGCGGGTTTAACACCTGGGTAATCAGGGGGTGAATGTGAGGAGATGGAACCCTCACTGCAACCGCCTTTGGCTTGTGCTCAGGACGCGGCTTTATTAATGAACTGAAGCACCGAAGTGACCGGATATTTCACCGCGCTGATCACCTGCTCCCTGAATTTCGACTGAGTCACCGCGTAAATAAATGTGTTCGTGCAGCAGCTGAAATTCCTCAGCAAAACCCCGACGGAGTGAAAGATCAATTCAGAATCATTGAAATTGAAGCCAGTTCCTCGGACCTGATAATATATGAAATTCACAACACAGGTCATCCACAGGAGGATGAAGCTGCCGGAGAGGGTGAAGAGTAAAACCACAGACCTCCTCCTGCTCTCCATCTCCGGGTCACTGCGGTTCTCCCCCTTGCTCTGACCCTTCAGCCCCTTACGGACCCGACTGGCCACTAAAATGTGCCTGACTGTCAGAGCGTTGAGCAGCAGGATCCCAGCGAAAGGGAGGAACGGGGTTAAAACCGTATCGAGCCAATCATATCCCACCCACCCGGGGTCAGTGAAATAATTGTCCCTGTATTTACAGAACCACGGTACATTGTCGATGATCATCCTGGGTTCCCGTGTGAAGTATCGGGGAACGTTTCTCAGACAGGACAGTACGCCAGTTGTTGTCAGAACCACAGCCGCAGTTTTCCCGGTGCAATATTTTGTTTTCAGCTTCTGACAGCAAATGGCGACAAACCGATCAAAGGTGAAAGCGACGGTGAACCAGACAGAACAGTGTGTGGCTGTGAACCTCAGTACATCGATAACACTGCACACAGGGGTGATGCTCAGAAAACCCCATGGGTAGTAATACCGTTTGATTCGATACAAAATGACCTCGGTGACAACGGTCAGTAGATCGGCCGCTGCCATGGCCACCAGGTAGCGAGTGGTGCAGGTAGAGAGGCCGCACTTTCCCCGGGACAGGATCACAATCGCCACTACATTCACTGGAGAGAGAGAGGGAGAGAAACAGACACTGGGCATTACTTGACACATTCTTCGGGAATTAACACCGGATCGAGTTGCAGCTAAAGATGTCTGTGAACGACTGCTAATCTAGCACCAGACGGGTCACACTATGTCTGAACTGTTTTCTTCAGTGTGAGATAAAGCAATGTGTGGGCAATTGTCGGCGATATAAACGAACTGAATGAGCAACAACGATCGCTGCTGATCCCGATTCCAGTCGCTGATGGGTCCGGTTTCACTGACTTAACCGTGACTGACCAGGACTCTGGAAAATCAGCATCTGATGTTTCCAAAATGAGATACAGTGGGGAGAAACACACTGAAAACACTGGAAACAGTATTAGCAAACAGAGACTGAGTGGCTCAGTTAACGGATTAATTCTACACCGCAGATCAATTCGATAACACTCGTGAGCAGATCCCTGGACACCGGATCGGGTGATCAGAAAAAAATTATTGACCAAATGGCAGCGGGTTACGATTGTGACAGACTCCACAGGGAGACGCGAAACACAGCACCAGGGTCTCTCTCTGATCAATAACTCAGAAACAGTGAACCTGACATTGAACCCCCCCCGCCCCCCCCCCCCCGCCAGTCACACCTTCTCGGAGAGCTACCTGTCCTCAGCACTGGGACAAATCTGGACAAGGTGTCATTAACGGCAAGAAACGTTTGAGTCCATCTCGTGAGTTAGAGGAGAGACAGAGGTTTAGTTCCCTTTGTCATTGAATATGAAAAATCGGAAAGTGGAATTGACAGGATCGATATCTCCGACGCATATTTGTACAATGATCATCAATTTGGAAGATTGTAAAATGATCAGGAATAGGTTCACACCGGTTAACAATCAAAATTCCAAACATGAATCCCTCTGCTCACTCACCAGGAACTCCAACAACAGCAATGAACACGTACAATATTTTCTCCACACTCATGTACATATCCAACGATGCAGACATTTTCTCTGTCCAGTGATTTGGCCCCCCTGTGTTACACGCGATCTCTCGGAATGAAATGCTGAGGCAGCACATGCCTCGGGTTTTTAATACAATTCAGTGACTCCACAGGGACAGATTTCAACAGATTTAAAAATAAAGATTTTAAATTATTTACAAATCGATTACATCAGACACTTGAAATTCCAGCGGTGACGGATGGCGATTAAACTGTTCAATTAATATGAAGACCATTGGGAGCTAATTTGTCCCAACGCAGGTGACTGAACCGTCCGAGTTATCTTATCAATTAAATTTGCTTCCTGTGTAAATATGCACTTCAAAGTAACCATTTATCAGACACAAAATATTGAAGTAAATTATACCATTGTTACTTGTGAAATTGTATTCAATCACGAACACTACGCCGGCTGGTGTTGTCGTGGGATCAGCGCCGGACTTCGGAGCGAAGGTTCCAGAGTTCGAATCCAGCTGGCTCCAAAAAAACCTTTGTGTGTCTGTGTGTGGGTAGACCGACTGTCTCTGCCTGACCCTGCCGGACTATAGACGTGCCCATCTCCAATTCACTTTATCCCCTTGGTTTAGTCCCTTCTCATCTGTCTCCCCAAACTGCACAGTCCCAACCCTTCACAAAATGGCTGCCTGAACAATAAAAAAAGACAAGAACAGAGGGCATAATTCAAATTGCAGTATCGCTGAACTCCGCCATAGCGATAGAGTAGAAGAGGAGGGTCTGAGTCTGGGGCAGATTTCCACCAGGCCTATCGTAGTTCAGACCCTTCACTGTCCCCTGCTGTCACTGGCAGACGAACCTGTCGGTCAAATGAGATGATTAGTTAATGTGAATTTCAGACATGGAGAGAGGTGGGAATGTGAAAACAGCAACTATGTTGCCTTGGGAAAATAGAGGCGGATCAGTTCAACAGGTTAAAGTACAGTTGGGTGTGTCTTATGCAGAGACCTTGCAAAAAGTTGCTCTGATTCTAAATGGATGCCCCTCCATTCCGAGACTGTGTCCTCTAGTCTTACACTCTCCTACCAGAGGTATGATCCTCTCCACAACGACTCTGTCAGAGGCTTTCACCATTCGATAGGTTTCAATCGGGTCACCCCACAATCTTCTGAATCCCAGTGAATGCGGACCGAAAGCCATCGAACCTGGAATCATGTTCGTGAACCTCGTTGAACCCTCTCCAGTTTCAGCACATTCTTCTGAAGATAAGTGGTCTAAACCTGTTCACAATACTCCGTTTGAGGCCACACCAGCACTTTAGAAAGCCGCTATATTACATCTTTGTTATTTGTAGCTACCTTCAAATAAATGCTAATATCGCCTTTTCTTTCCTCATCACACACTCGAACTCTGAAATAACCTTGAGGGAATCCTGCACAACGAGTCCCAATTCTCTATGCTTGTCCGTGTTTTGCATTTTCTCTCCACTTAGAAAGTACTCAACCCTTTCATTTCCTCTACAAGTGTGAATGACCATTCACTTCCTGGCACTGCGTTCCATCTGCCACTTCTTTGTCCATTTTCCTCATCTGTCAGTCTTTCTGCTGCCTCGCTCCGTCCTTAAAACTATCTGTCGCTCCAGCCATCTCCGTATTGTCTGCAAACGTTGCAAGAATGCCATCAATTAGATCATCCAAATCATTGACATATAACGTGAAAGAATGATCACAACACAGTCGTCTGTCGAACAACACTTCTCACTGGCAGCCAGCCGGAAAAGGCTCCTCTCTTCCCATTCTTTGTTGCCTGCTAGTCAGCTACTGCTGGAATTATTTTTGTTGTATTTTATTCCCTCTCTGATGCTGGCTTCGACCTCTCTTGTCAGCCACGGTTGTCAATCTGTGTTATTCTTTGCCAAAGACGTCATTCGGAATATCTAAGGCAGAGGTTGATAAATTCTTGTTTAGTCAGGGCAGGAAGGGCGACGGTGAGAGGGCAGGAGATGGGGGCAGAAAGGGAGAATGGAACAGCCACGATGAAAACGCGGACTTCATGGGTCAAATTTCCCGATTCTGCTCCTGAATCTTATGGCCTTGTGAAGGCTGAACAGCGAGATGCTGTGGTCCATATAGGTACCAATGCCATCGGTAGGAAGAGGGTCAATATTCTTCAAAGTGAGTTCAGGGAGATGCGTGCAAAGTTAAATGGCGGGTATTACAGGGCTGTGTCCTTAGGATTGCTACCCATGCCTCAGTACCAGTGAAATCAGAAGTATGAAGAGTATACAGTTTAACGTGTGGCGATGGAGTTGGTGCAGACGTGAGAGCTTCAGATTTTTGGATCATTGAAGTGCATCACCATACGTGTCCTGGCACTGTATTCCATCTGCCATTTTTTCCCTCTTTTTCCTCATTTGACTGAGTCCCTTTGCAGCTTCTCTGCTTCCACAAAGTTACTGACCTTCATATCGTCCGCAAACCCTGCGACAACGCTACCTGCACCTTCACCGACCTTCATATCGTCCGCAAACCCTGCGACAAAGCTACCAACCCCTTCACCGACCTTCATATCGTCAGCAAACCCTGCGACAAAGCCATCATCCGATTCACTGACATATAATGTAACAGTGATCGGTCCCAACACAGACGTCTGTGGAACAACACCGGTAGCCAAACGAGGAAAGGCTCCTTTACTTCAAACACTTTGCATTCTGCTAGTCAGACAATGCTGGAATCTTCCCTGTTTGTTAAGCAGCCTCATGTCCGGCACCTTGTCACCCTCGGGATCTGAACCAAGCAGCTGAGAGATTGCGGAGGCGTTAATAATGATCTTCCCAGAATCGGTAGGTTCTGGCGAAGTACGAGATGACTGGAAAATTGCAAATGTTACTCCACTGGTTAAGAATGGTGGAAGGTGGCACAAATGAAACTATAGACCCGTTAGCCTGACATCAGTGTTTAGAAACTTGTTGGGAACGATTGTTAGGGATAAGATCATGGAGTACCTGGAGGCACATGACGAGATAGGCCAAAGGCAGCATGGGTTCCTGAAAGGAAAATCCAGCCTGATAAAGACCTACTACAATTTTTGAGGTACTTACAAGCTCATAGACAAAAGAGATGCAGTAGATATGGTGTATTTGGAAATTCCTAGCAAGATTGGAGTCCATGGCAATGCAGTCAGGCCAGACTGGAAAAATCGTCTAATGATGCGTTTTGCGTGGAACCGATGAATAAATAAAAAGCTATGACCTCGTTCATGGGTCTGTATTACAGAGAACTCAACACCCCGGGGATTTAGAGGAACAAATTTGCAGAGAGATCGTAGATCGCAAGAAACATAAGGTTGGTGTTATAGTGGGATATTAGTTCCCATGCAGTTCAGATGCAAATCGTCCCTTCTGTGCAGGTCCCAAAATGTTCTCTTACACACATCTGTCAGCTGCTATCTATCACAGAGACTGGGAACAAACTAAAACCTTTCTGGTTGACTTCCAGCAATTCGTGGTTTTCCAGAAGTGACTGTGCTGGGACCATTTCTTTTTAACCTCTTTCTCAGTGACGTGGATGACGCACTTGATGGGTCTGTGGCCAGAATCCTCAGACTGTGAGGTCACTGTGCGTGAATGGGAGTAGATGGACATATCCAGGGACCAATTATTCTGTGGCATTCCGAAATAGTTCTTTGACTGACATTTAGCAGGCCATTGAGGAAGCGAGTTAGATTCATTTTTGTTATGAACATGGAAATAACTGCAACTGGAGAGAGTGCGATACTTGATCTACGATTAGAGAATGAGAGAGGGCAGTGGCTAAAGTTTGTGTAAAGAACACTTTGCATCTAGTGACCCCAAGGTCATTTGTTTCACGGTAAATACGCATAAAGCTAGGTCTGGTGTGCGGGGTGAGATTCTAACTTGGAGAAAGGTCAATTTTAAATGAATCAGAAGTAATCAGTCAAGTGTGGATTAGGACAGGCTGTTTTCTGGCAAATGAAAACTTGGGAAGTGGGAAGCTTCAAAAAGTGTAACTTTGGGAGTAAAATTCTTATATATGTCTGACTGAATAAAAGGTAAAGTTGAAAGATGTAGGCATTTTCGGTCGTTTTAGATGTTGAGGCCCTGGTGAAGATATAAAAGGAGGTTCAAGGTATAAGCAGGCCGGAACAAATGAGGTGCTCATGGAGTATAAAAATGGAAGAGAACATAAGACACTGACGCAACAGCAATTGGCATTTTTACGACCGTTGATTGAAGCATCCAGACTACACACGGTGATTTCCATTTAACTAATTATATGAATTCTAAAACAAATTGACTGCACCAGTGACTATTTGGTTTGTCATATTAAAGGGCTGAATATCATTTTTTAGATATCAGTTTCATTTTGACACAAAATCGTCTTTCTGTTATTCAGTGTCAAAAAGCCAAATTAAACCACTGTGGATTAATGTTGTAGACTGGACTGACAACACAGATGCCTTGTGCAGGAAGGCACAGAGTCGACTGTACTTCCTTAGAAGGTTGGCGTCATTCAATGTTTGTAGTGAGATGCAAAAGATGTTCTATAGGTTGGTTGTGGAGAGCGCCCTCTTCTTTGTGGTGGCGTGTTGGGGAGGCAGCATTAAGAAGAGGGACGCCTCACGTCTTAATAAGCTGGTAAGGAAGGTGGGCTCTGTCGTGGACAAAGTACTGGAGAGTATAACATCGGTAGCTGAGCGAAGGGCGCTGAGTAGGCTACGGTCAATCATGGAAAACCCTGAACATCCTCTACATAGCACCATCCAGAGACAGAGAACCAGTTTCAGCGACAGGTTGCTATCGATGCAATGCTCCTCAGACAGGATGAAGAGATCACTACTCCCCAATGCCATTCGGCTTTACAATTCAACCGCCAGGAGTAAGATATGTTAAAGTGCCGGGGTTAGGACTGAGCTTAAGTTACCATTCAATGTATTTAATTAGTTAAGTATTGTATGTAATTAGCTTTGCTACAATAAGTGTATGGGACATTGGAAAAAATGTTGAATTTCCCCATGGGGATGAATAAAGTATCTATCTATCTATCTATCTAAAACGATAAAACATGAAAACTTCGAAAGTGGGTATGCATACTTCTTGAAGTGCTGTAAAATACAAAAAATCCTGTGTACAATTAAGAAACATTGGGAGCGATGTTGTCCTTGATCCTGGTGCTATGTGTTCTCACTCCTTTATGTCTGCTGCCCAGTGGAAGGTGTGAGAAGACAGAATGACGGGGTGGAAAAGGTCTTTGTTGATGTTAACTGCTTTCCAGGGGCAGCTAGAAATGCAGCTGGAGTCAATGGAGGGGAGGAATGTTTCTGTGACAGACAGTGCTGAGATCACAAAGTCCTTCTCTGACATGACTTCACAAATTGCCACACCTCACTCATCTGGACTGAACACCATTTGCCATTCCTCAGCCTACTCAACAAGCTGATCAAGAATCACTTGTATCAGAATCAGAACCGGGTTTTTTTTATCACCTGTATGTGTTGTGAAATTTGGAAACTGTTACCATCAGGTAGGAGGTACAGAAGCCTAAAGGCAAACACTCATCGATTCAGGAACGGCTTTTTACCCTCTGCAATCCGATTCCTGAACGGGCATTGAAACCTTGGACACTATAATTGTTATTTTTATTTTATTTTGTTTTCTCCTTCCATACTATGTATCGCAGTGAACTGCTGCTGCTAAGCTAACAAATTCCACGACACATGCCAGCGGTAATAAACCTGATTCTGATTTGTTAACTTACTAGCAGCAGTTTCATCCAATACATGGAAACATAGAAAGGGAAAAACAAAACAAGTAAAACAATAACAGTAAGTATATATGCATATTTAAATGATGAAATATGCTGCAAATACAAAAATAATATATATTATAAAAGTGAGGTGGTGTTTATGGAAACAATGTCCATTTAGGAATCGGATGGCAGAGGGGAAGAAGCTGTTCCTGAATCACTGATTGTACGCCTTCAGGCTTCTGTATTTCTTTCTTGCCTTTAACAATGAGAAGAGGGCATGTTCTGGGTGATGGAAGTCCTGCATTACTGACGTCGATTTTCTGATGCATCACTACCTGACGATGTCTTGGATACTACGGAGGCTCGGACCCAAGATGGAGCTGACTAATTTTACACCTTCTGGAAGCTGACTTTGGTCCTGCGCAGTAACTGCCCCCATCCCCACCAAAGGGTGAATCAGCCTGTTAGAATATCCTTCACTGTACATTGAGAGAGGGTTTTGAGCGACTTCCATTACTAGTTCTCAAAGAGAACTCTGATAGGCCAATCAAATGGTTCACTGCTGCTCAGTGATAAAATACAAAAAAATCATGTGCACGATTAAGAAACATAAACGAATAGTAGAAATACTGGAGTCATGATGATCATGATGAGGTCTGCTGGATAGAGACGTTTATAAACATGCTGTCCTCAATAATTCAAAGAGATTGAAGGATAAGGTTGCAGGGTGACAAAACGTGGCAGGAGCACTTGGAAAGAAAAACAAATCCCGACCGGGAGAAAACAGCACCTGTTCTTTCAGCACTGTTCTCCAGCAGCTTAAGGACTGAGTCCAGTCGGAACATAATTCACAAGTGCTCTTGAAAGTCAAGTATTAACCCCTACCTACCAACAACCAAGCATTGCCATCCTGGTCCGTTTCATGATGGCTTATTTATAAGCATGTGACTTCCCTCCCAGAGATGATCGGTGTTTGTGCACTCAACTCTTGAAGGCTTGGACCCCATCGTCGGAGATGTTTCCAATCACGGCATCTGGAAGGCTGATCCCAATTCTGATAGCACAGTGAAGGAAGTTTCTATCCAGTGTGCAGATTCTCGCATTGGGCATAGAAAAGGCATGAGCAGGCACAGATAAATTTGATCGTGTGGCGCGCCGTCTCTCATAAGATGACGCAGCATGGCGCGAAGGTCTTCAGGGCTGCGGCTGGTGGGCATTTTGCACAGCACACTGAGAAATCATATCTTTTCAAACTCTAATGAAATATAGCTGCTGTCTTGTCTTCTTTACAGTTACATTGTTATTTCGGGGCAAGGATAGAGCCTCAGAGATCCTAACTCCCAGGAACTTGAAACTGCTCGCTCTCTCCTATTCCGATTCCTATATGAGGAATGTTTCGTGTTCCCACGTCTTACCCTTGTATTTGTTAATACCTCTTTCATTCTTTCTATTGGTTTGAAGATAGTGATGGGAATCTATGGTCAAGTACAGAGTTTAGGGATCTATTCTGGAGAAGAGGTGAATTTTAGTGGATTTGACTGGATCTAGCGGAGGGGGAGTGAGGGAATCTCTATGACAGAAAATGAACAGATGGCGAGTGGGAGGTTTATTTATATGAGTGTGATTGCAGCTGTGCAGAAGAAGCATGTTCCTTTTAGAGTGAAGGATAACCTGGCAAGTTGAGGGAACCTTGGCCAATGAGAGATATAAAGGTCGGGTTTAGAAATGAAGGAAGCATACACTGGGTGTAGCAGGTCAGATTCGGGCAAATCACCTGATAAAAATAAAATTTATTAAAAATACTCTAAAGAGGGAAACCGGGAGGACAAACCAGGAAAATACCAAGAGGTTCTGTAGCTATGTTAGGAGTAACAGTGTGGCTTCGGAGAGAGAGGCCCCATAGTGAACAGCAGGGTCTCCATGTCTTGAGCCACAGGGAATGGGTGGGATCATGAATCAATCAATGATTTCTACTTTGTGTTTACTAAGTACAATATCATGGTTGCTCAATGGATAATGCAAACTCGTGGACTTGATTTGGAGGACATTCATATTACCAGCGAGCAGTTATGAGCAGCCTACACTGCATTAAGTTGAGGGAATCATCAGGGCCTGACACACTGCTTTGTGGAAGGACAGAGAAAATTGTTGATGTCTACTGAAGGTTGCCCCAGTGACTGAAGAGTGGCTAATGTTGTTTTACTGTTTAAAGAGCTGTCAAGGACAAGCCTGGGAACTGCAGGTCAGTCAGCCTGACTTCAGTAGTTCGGACGCTACTGGAGGGGATTCTGGGGGACAGGAATCACCTGTATTTGGATGGACAGTGTCTGATTAGCAGGAGTCAGCGTGGCTTTGTTTGCGGGAAGTTGTGGTTGATGGATCTACTGAGGTTTTTGAAGAGGTAAATAAAACTGTTTCTCAGAAAGCAGACTGGGGAATTGTGATGTGCTCCAGCGGGCAGAGCTGAGAGTCTTGTCGCTCATTATTTTAAGAATGTACTTGCATACAAATGCAGAACACTTCATCAGTAAGTTCGGACATGTTGGTTACGGTGAGGAATGTTCGCATAGATTACAGGGAGATCCTGATCAGTTAGGGAAAAGGGCCAGAGTGACAAATGGCTCACAACAGAGATGGAGATGTGAGAGAAATTTGTGAATCCTGTAGGATTTTCTCTATTTCTGCATAAATATGATCTAAATGTGATCAGAGCTTCACCAATATCCTAAGTCTAGATAAAGAGTATACAGTTAAATTAATAACACCAAAACATTATACTTCTTCATTTATTTTTTCAGAGTCTGTGGGTCTTTGAAAGTGGTGGCAGTGTACACTGGGTGGTGAGGAAATCCTCTGGCATGAATCCTTCATCAGTCAGGGCACTGAATACAAGAGTTAGGATGTATTGTCAAAACTATACAGTATTTTGTTGAGACTGTAGTGGGATTGTTGCCCAGAAACAGAAAGGATGCGATTCAGCTGGAGAGGGTGCAGTAAAGATTCACAAGGAGCGACTGGGACTGAGTTACAAGGAGAGACAGGAAAGCCTCGGTCTGTGCTCCCGGAAAGTAGAAAGCTGAGTGTTGAGCGTATAGAAGTGTATAAACTCTGAGGGACATGGCTGATAAAGTGAATGGCTGCTGTCTTTTTCACAACATCTAAAACTTAAACAAGGTGTGTATCCTAGAGTTCCATTTAACCTATGTTTGGCCCATATCCCTCTCAACCTCTCCGATCCATTCACCTGCCCGAATGTCTGCTAAACATTGTGATTGTGTCTCCTCTGCAGCTTCTTCCGGCAGCTCGTACCATTCACCCACCACTCACTGTGTGGAAGAAGTTGCCGAGTGTCCCTTTTGATCTTTCCCCTTTCGAAACATTCTGCCCTTTCCCAGCTCAGTGATTTTCATCCTATAAATGAGACACCAGAACTGCCCACAATACATTGTGGTCTCACCAATGACCTGTACTGTCACAACATGAAGTCCCATCTCCTGTACTCCAAACTCTAACTGATGAATGCCTTCTTCAACACCCTACCTACACTTCCAGAGCACTGTGTACTTGTAATCCTTGGTCTGTCTGTTCTCTAACACTCTTGAGGATCCGACTAGCTGCCACAGATACCCCTGTCGGTGTCCCCTGTTAAATAGTCTTCTGTCACTGAGGCTCAGTCAGAACACTGAACAGTGCAGTATAGGAACAGATCCTTCTTCCCACCATGTCTGTGCTGAACACAATGCCACATTAAACTGAATCACTTCTCTCTCTTCAATGTCACTATCATATCTGCTTCCATCACTCCCCATTGCAGCCCACGCCAGGCCTCACCACTCTGTAAATAAAACTGATCTACTACTTGCCCTGTTCACCATCTTTAAATGATCACCCTGTCACTGTAAAGACAGCCTTCTTGAATTTGACATTTCCACCCTGGGAAAGTGACTCTGACTGTTTCCCTTATCTACAGCTGCATAGTTTTATAAACTTCGGTCAGGTCCCCCCTCATCCTCCTTCACTCCAGCGAAAGCAGCCCCAGAATGTCTGATCTTTACTTGTAACACAAGACCCCAGTCCAGGCACCACTTCTGTGAATCTTTTCTGCACCTTTCCAGCTTAATCACTTCTTCCTTATTTTGCTGACCAGAATTGCACAGGTTACTGCAGCTGTGATTTAATTAATATTTTGTGCAACTGTAATGCAACTCCTCTGCTGCCAAAGGGAGGCATGTTGTTCACCGACTTCACAACCATGACAATCTGTGTTGTGACTTTTCGGGAACTATGTACCTGTATCCCAAGATCTCTCTGTTCACTAACACTTCATATGGCATTGTGTATGTCCTGGCCTGCTTTACCTTCCCAAACTCCATCGCTGTGCACTTGTCTGACACTGTAACAACACTTCTCCGTCTCTCTGCACCAATCACACAGAGATAAATGTCCATCAACCGGTCAATGCACCTGTCTGCTGTTTGTGTGCAACTTGTAGAAGAGAACACCTGGACCCCTCTGTACTTGAATTATGTGCTCTTTCTCTCCATATAAATAATAGTCCGCGTTTTGATTCTTTCCATCACTGAACACGCCATCGCTGTTTAGCCCATGAAACTCCATTTTCCAAGTATTCTCTCTTTTACCCAGCGTCTCTATATCCTGTGGCAGAGATCAAATGTCCCATCACAACATTACCCCCACCACATCCTATGTCATTGACAGACACCCTTGGACACCTCACACTCTGTCCCCTCGTCCGGGTAATTTATATCGATTGTGAGTAATTGACGGCCCTCAACTTACCCCTGCTCCCTTAGAAAACCCATTCCCAACCCAGCCTCCGCCCACTCCACCAAAATTTTAATATTGATAGTATGTAACTGAGGGTGGATTTGATCCGTGGATATTCCAGTGGTTAATCCTCCAATCCAGTCTCTGTCTTCTTTGTAAAAACCAGTCTTCTATTCTTGTCAACTCGTCTTGTGATTTCTGGTGTTGTGCACCAGCCTTTCATGTGGCACCTTGTTAGATGCATTCTGAAAATCCAACCACATCTATAGATTCCCTTCTAGCAGCTAGACAAACTTATTTCATGTTAATCAAACATGAGTTGTCTTTCACTCAATGAGCTGACGGGGTCTCAAATTGGGTCAAAGACTGGGAAGTTGATGATGAAACATTTGGACACTGGCCTTCATCAGTCAAGCCACAGAGGATAGTGGTCGAGTTGTTATGTTGCAGTTGTATAAGATGTGAATTTACATTGAAATATCGTATTTAGTTTTGGTCACACTGTCACAGGGAAGATGTCTTTAGGCTGGAAATAAGGCAGGGGAAGTTTACAAGGTCATTGTTGGGTCACAAATGACTGAGTTATGAGCATTTTAGGATTGTGTTTCTTGGAATGTGGGAGAACGAGGGGCAATATTATACAGGTGAATGAAACAAGGAAGTCTGCAGATAGTGTGGATGCATAGAGACACTACATAGAGAAACAGGGATGTGAAATCCGCAACTACAGGGCACCAGATTGTGAGAGGGCAGAGATTAATTAGAAATCTGTTGCTCTATGTCTCTCAGTCAGACGGTGGTCAGTTCCGCACATCATGCCCACTGGGGCACAGACCACTGACCCGAGTTCTCTGTGCTGTGCCAGTCTTTCAAGCTGTCCCCAGGTGCAGCCAGTCTTCGTGGTGGATACATCCTTTCTCAGAGATGAAGACTTTGGAGCTTCTGTGACTCCGGGTTTTTGTGGGATTTGATTGCTGGAGTTAGGATGTCCAACTCTACTCCATTTGCATCCGGGCTTCGGACAGTGCTGGAACACTGAATATGTTGGAACACTAAGGTCCCTATCCCGGTCAGCCTGCAACCATCTCCCTGCAATAGCTGTAAGATCAAACACGTTTCTCACAATACAATGCATTCATTCACCCTATCTAAACCCTTCATAATTTTGTATACCGCTGTTAAAGTGTTCTGTGTTAATATCCCGTGAAACATCAAACTAGCCCTTTTCCCCCTGTCTCCTACTACCACATTTTAGGCTGCAGCAGTACATGCTGAGGGACACACTGAGGCTTGATGTAGCCGACTGTGTCCCTGCAGAATGATGTGAGTAGAGATGTGCACAGTCCAGCTCTCATCAGCCTCATCAAAAAGTGCATATCTGCATTGTAAACCATTTGTCACTCTGTGTCCCTCTTCCCCAAATGATCAGTGTCTCCCTGTAACCTATAATCGCCTTCATGAACTGGTATTTAACTCTCTAATCTCCCGGACCCTATGCCAATTTGCATGTCGCTCAGGTGGTAATGCAAAGATCCTCTTTCCTCGTTCTGCCTATGTTGTCGGTGCCCACATGCACCTCCCACTGTAGGTTCCTCTACAGGGCAGATAAGGCGTCCCGAACCCGGGCATAGGCAGGCAACACAGTCAGTCTGTAACTCTGCTACAAGGTCTTCCACCATATCCAGTGTACATCAGTAAGCAGGGGCTACAGCATGCTCAGGTGTAACCTGCAGGCTAGTGGTGGGAGGGAGCGCCTCACGTCTATTCTATTAGGTCTACCGACACAGAAATAATTCCGGACATTGTTCGTGGAGTAGTGGAGAAAGAACCTACAATATGAAAAGAGGTGCAGCTTGTGTTCAATGATGTGGATAATGAAACACACTGGGGAACATAAAAATATCGAGTCTCCATCACTTACAGCTTTACACAGCTGCTTCTTTTTCTGATCTCGCATACTGCCAAGAACAGAATAAATAAATATAATTGTTAAAACATCGCGCATGGAGGTAAACATACGTATAACGTAGCTAAACACTCAAAAAATATTGTGAATAGTGCTGCAAATAAACGTTCAGGTGATGTTCTTCCGAGCAGGCTGTGCACAACAAAGAGAATTATTGCGCATCACAAATCAGATTAATTACAGTCAGAAATAGATGTTGTTAACCCGTTGTAGTTCAGCGCTTGCAGAAATACGGGATACACCACATGTTGGTATAAAATGAAAATAGGACACATTATTATTAAAGGTTTTGTAATAATTATATTTGTTGCTCTGATAGGCGTAAACATCCTTCGATGATTTCTCTGCAGAAGGGTAAGGATGTGAAACACAGACTTGATGAATCTGCCCAAAATCTCCACTAGTCAAACTCAGACTCTTCTCTCTGACCTCCTGGAGAACCACTTCCTGGATTGGAACTGCAAGACAGCGGACACGAACAGACACATTGAGTGTGAAGCGGGAACGTCAGAACGGTTACGGGCTGCTGTATTCAATATGCAAAATGGTCTATACTTTCAAAGCACGTGACTGACCACTCTGATGTCGTCATTGCTTCTCTGGATCTCAGCTCACTGAACTGAGATGATGACATCACTGCCGCCAAGCTGCCGAAGTCATTAATATTCCACGCGCACCGTTGACCATGATGATAATGTTGCCTCTGGAGCCTTAACCCTGACCACAGTGGTATCGTTACTGTGTGTCCTGGTCATTCCCAAGTCACCCATATTGAAATTCCTCCCCTCTGCGTAGAATTCAATGTGAGAATTATCCAATGAGAGTTCCCTACAGTCAGCTGATCGCGAATATCTAGCTCAAAGGCACCTATAAATGGTGTACATCATCTATTCTCAACGGGGGCCATTTTGCTCCCTTGGGGGCCCTGGCACATTTGAAAGGGGCCACCGACTGAGAACTGTGAGAAGGGGAGCCCCGAGTGTTTATGAGGGCCCTGGTAACTGAAACGATGAAATACCGAAACATCAACCTTCAGTGGAGTCAATAGATTCCCTCCTATTTATAATATCTTTCCAACACACCGTTTGAATTTGGCGCACCTGGTACATTCATTGCTTAAGCTCCGCCCACACAGCTTCACTTCAGAGTCAGTCGTGAATCAGACTGCACTGGGTCAACATATTCAATCAAGGGTTTTCGCATCCATTATCACCATGCTTCATTCGCCGAAGATCAGCATGTCTTGCTAGGCCCATTTTTGTGCCTAGTAACTTTAAAGTATATGTGTTTGGATATATTATACGTTAATGTAGTTTGTGGAAAGTGTTTAATACTGCATATGACGTCACCGTAAAATGAAATTCCTTGCTCCGGGTGACAGCATTTTTTGTCAGTAATGTATCTGTATTTCGTGCGCTCATTCCCAAGTCGAAAACATTTAGGCAGCCTTCCTAAACCATTTCCCAGTCAATGCTGTCAATTTAGCTAGAAAAAAAAACGCAAAATAAATTTTGTTTCATTTTTGGTAGATTTTAGCGAATGCATCTGACAAGGAAAATTGAAATATGTATTACTATGCATTTATTCGGGTGCATAATTTTAATCAGTCAGTTTCAAAAAGATTTTTGAATCAAGAATGATCTGTCGAATAAATTTACAACACTGTGGGAAGAAGCCGAAATATTTTTTTTATTGCCTGTGCTGCCTTTATGGCAGTTATTTAGTTTATAATATTTTCGCATAGTAATTTGTTAGCATTTTTCAGTTAAAGTTAGGATTGTTTAAATCAATTGATTTGTCTGTAATACATCGCGGCTGCGATGACGTCACATCCGGGTTCGCCGCGTCTTGTGGGGAATTACCGGTTTGAGATTCACGCAAGGGTGGGGGTCACTCACATGTGCGACCATAACGCTGACTAGGGTCTCTCTATGCACCAAAGACACAGTGAAAGCAACGCTGTAAGTCATTAGATAATCGGTATTTTGAGTTAAAATGTTAACGCCGATTCTGTTAAAAGTAACGACGGTCGGTAAGGTTTACCCTTTCGTCAGTTAAAGAGTCGGGATAGTTTGTATTGAAGTGTATCTAAAGCAGCCAATGGAGCAGCTAGATTCTGACTGTATGCTGCACTTTAATGTAATGTAGTTATTGTAGTTTTACCTTTGCAAGTATTCACAATGTAAATGTGATATTTAGAAGGGAACAAACACTGTACCAATCTTGTATTGTTTTTCAACAGTTTTCACCATGCGTTAATGTGAAGAGTGAACAGTAAATGGTTAATCTTACTGCGGTCTCGTTTGCATTGATTCTGGTTTATCTCGACGTTTACCTCGGCGTTACTTCACACCCGAGCGAGAACGTTACAGTGAAAAAGCGGCATTATCAGGTGTTTAAAGTGCAGCCATGTCAACCCGATCCAGCATCAAGTCGTTGTCAAAGTCATCGTCATCCTGCGATAGGGGCAGTAGGGCATCAAGTAAGGCCACCCAAGCAAGAGCGAAAGCAGAAGCCGCCAAGGTGCGAGCGCGCTTTGCCAAAGAAGAATTAGAAGTAAAGATGAAAGCGGCTGCCAGAGAAGCCGAAAACCAGAAGGAAAAGGCTGCCAGAGAAGCCGAAAACCAGAAGGAAAAGGCTGCCAGAGAAGCCGAAAACCAGAAGGAAAAGGCTGCCAGAGAAGCCGAAAACCAGAAGGAAGCGGCTGCCAGAGAAGCCGAAAACCAGAAGGAAGCGGCTGCCAGAGAAGCCGAAGCGGCTGCCAGAGAAGCCGAAAACCAGAAGGAAGCGGCTGCCAGAGAAGCCGAAAACGAATTGGAAAGGAAAAGGGTAGAGGCACGGTTAGAAGCGCTGAAGCTAGAACGAGAAGCAGCAGCTGCCGAGGTGGAAGCAGAGTTAATAGAAGACGCCGAAGAAATGCATGATCCGAAGGACGGAAAATCTACCTCAGAAAAGATCGGATTGGAACGTACAAGGGACTATGTCCAATCTCAAATGGAATGGAAGACTCTGTCTTCCTCTCCTTACTTATTCGATAACGTCCCACTTCACGAGGAGTTTTGGAGAGGCCCGACGGCATCACGTCCATCCGAGGAAGATAATTTACCCTCGCAACTCCGCGATGAACCCAGGAATGCAAGGGCTCACGACAAGTACTTCTCGACACCGAACTTACCGGATTTGGGGAGAAGAGAGGCAAAGACTGAGTCCAGACCAGCAAATCCCATAACAGATGTACGCCCTCAGTCATGTACCTGTGGACATGTTCCCTCAGCCCGCACGCCACCTGCAGACGAATCCGCAGCACGGTATTTCGCACGACGGGATCTCGTCACTTCAGGACTATACCAGTTCGACGATAAACCTGAAAATTACCGTGCATGGTACTCCACTTTCACCAACGCTATCGACGGAGTCCAGCTCAGAGCAACCCAGGAGTTGGATCTTATGGCAAAATGGCTGGGAAAAGAATCATGCGAACAGGTGAGACGCATGCGCTCAGTGTACATCAACAAACCCGAGCTAGCATTGAAGAAAGCATGGGAGAGACTTCAAGAGGGCTACGGAGCCCCCGAAATTATTGAGGCGGCGCTATGCCAACGTTTGGGAAATTTTCCTAAGGTGTCAGCCAAGGACCACACCAAGCTAAGAGAATTTGGAGATTTACTCATGGAGATTCAAGGCGCCAAAGAAGATGGCTACTCAGCTGGTCTAGTATACCTAGACACTCCAACCGGGATTAGACAACTCGTGGACAAACTTCCATTCGGGCTGCAGGACAGGTGGTTGTCCGTTGCCTCAGATTACAAGGAAGAACACGAAGGTCAATTCCCTCCCTTCGAGTATTTCACCAGGTTCGTGTGCAAGGAGGCGAAGAAGCGAAACGATCCTAGCCTCATAGGTCCAGGAAGCAGTACAATTTACACCAAGCCAGATAAATCCACTTCGAATAATTCCAACATTACTAAACCAGTCTCAGCGCTTAAGACTGAAGTCCTTACAACTAACAACGACTCTAGCAAGAATTGTCCATTGCATAACAAACCCCACCCCCTCAAAAGATGCAGAACGTTTAGGGAAAAACCCCTCGAAGAGAAGAAGGCCCTCCTCGAGGAGAAAGGAATATGCTTCAGATGCTGTTCCTCGACCTCTCACTGTGCGAGAGAGTGTACGATCGCCGTGAAGTGCCTGGAATGTGATAGCACTAATCACGACTGGGCCATGCATCCTGGCCCGTCACTGCAAACTGACAACGCTCCTTCACCCCCACAACAGGACGGCGGGGAGGGAGAAGCTCACTCCAGGACAACTGTTGTCAGCTCGAGCTGTACGGAAGTTTGCGGTCAAGCTCAGGCAAGCCGTTCTTGTTCAAAGATCTGTCTCACTAAGGTGTACCCTAAGGGAGCCAAAGACAAGGCCATCAAAGCCTATGTAATTCTGGACGATCAGAGCAACCGCTCGCTAGTCAGTCCAAAGTTCTTTAACTTGTTCAACATTGAGAGTGAGCAGTTCCCATACTACCTTAGAACTTGCTCAGGCAACATGAAAACTTACGGAAGGAGGGCCGAAGGCTTCCAGATCGAGTCCCTGGATGGTAAAGTCTTCATCTGTCTCCCCCCACTCGTAGAGTGCGAGAAAATCTTGAATAACCGCACTGAGATCCCGACGCCAAGTGCGGTGCTACACCAACCACATCTCCACCACATCGCCAAACACATCCCAGAGCTGGATCCAGAAGCAGAAATACTCCTACTATTAGGGAGGGATGTTCTCCGGGTACACAAGGTTAGGCAGCAGGTCAATGGACCACACGACGCCCCCTTTGCCCAACGCCTGGATCTGGGCTGGGTGGTGATAGGAGAGGTGTGCCCTGGCAACGAACACAAATCAACGGTTAACACACTCAAGACCAATGTGCTAGAGAGTAGCCGCCATATGATTCTTCAACCCCGCACAAGTTCCATGTGCGTCCAGGAAGCACCACAAGGCTTTAACAAGCGCAAAGTAACTGACGAGACGCTCGGTCAGTCTGTCTTTGCTCAAAAGGAGCATGATAATAAACTTGCTCCATCGACTCAAGACGCCATCATCTTAAAAACGGAGGACACCAAGGTCTTCAGAGACAAAGCAAATAGTGGGGTCGCCCCACTACCTTTCAGAGAACCACGCCAGTGCTTGCCAAACAACAAAGAGCAGGCAGTCAAGCGGTTCACGCCCTTGCAAAAAACCACGAAAAGGAGACCTGAGATGCAGCAAAGCATCCGATCGACCCACGAGGTACTGGGCACACCAATGGCAGAGGTCACAGCCATTATGAATGCACGACCACTCCTACCCGTGTCTTCTGACCCGGAAAACCCCTTCATACTGTCGCCATCAATGCTCCTTACGCAGAAGGCAGGAGCTGCCCCTCCACCAGGGGACTTCTCCGATAAGGACCTGTACACAAAGCAATGGAGAAGGGACCTTCAAGTTGGAGATTTAGTCCTGCTCAAGGACAAGCAAATCGCCGGCAACTGCTGGCCAATGGCCAGAATCACTGCCACATTCCCTAGTAGGGATGGACATGTCAGGGAAGTCGAATTGAAAACTACCGACCAAGGCGATGGGAAAATTTACCAAAGGCCTGTTACAGAAGTCATTCTACTTCTACCTAACGACTGATTTAGAGACTGAAGTTCGTATTATGTTCATTGTGACCTTACGAAGGTCAAGCGGGGAGTGTGCTGCCTTTATGGCAGTTATTTAGTTTATAATATTTTCGCATAGTAATTTGTTAGCATTTTTCAGTTAAAGTTAGGATTGTTTAAATCAATTGATTTGTCTGTAATACATCGCGGCTGCGATGACGTCACATCCGGGTTCGCCGCGTCTTGTGGGGAATTACCGGTTTGAGATTCACGCAAGGGTGGGGGTCACTCACATGTGCGACCATAACGCTGACTAGGGTCTCTCTATGCACCAAAGACACAGTGAAAGCAACGCTGTAAGTCATTAGATAATCGGTATTTTGAGTTAAAATGTTAACGCCGATTCTGTTAAAAGTAACGACGGTCGGTAAGGTTTACCCTTTCGTCAGTTAAAGAGTCGGGATAGTTTGTATTGAAGTGTATCTAAAGCAGCCAATGGAGCAGCTAGATTCTGACTGTATGCTGCACTTTAATGTAATGTAGTTATTGTAGTTTTACCTTTGCAAGTATTCACAATGTAAATGTGATATTTAGAAGGGAACAAACACTGTACCAATCTTGTATTGTTTTTCAACAGTTTTCACCATGCGTTAATGTGAAGAGTGAACAGTAAATGGTTAATCTTACTGCGGTCTCGTTTGCATTGATTCTGGTTTATCTCGACGTTTACCTCGGCGTTACTTCACACCCGAGCGAGAACGTTACATTGCCTTTCCCTCAGCATATATGGTTGAGAGCGGATTCTGCCAGGTAGTTTCCTTTACAAAATCCAGTAACAAAATTCAGGAACACAATCCAGAGGAGACCTCCAACGGTCATTGTCTAACTGGGAGCCCGATACCATGAAACTTGCAGAAAGGCACCACACTCAAGAATCGCATTAGGCCTGATAGATGTTTAATTTCATACAGTCTTTTAAAAGTTTTGTCCAGTATGTCAGAATGTTCAAGTTTTATTGGTGTTCAATAATAAATGATTTTCTGCCTATCTGTTCGTGTTGTATCCCCGTTTGAAAGGGGGGCCCTGGAACCTGAGAAGAGCTCCTGATGGGGCCGTGGCCAAAATACGGTTGAGAATCACCGGTCTACAGTCATTCCCAAGACATCCATATTTTAAATTGCTCCTCTCAATGTGAGAATTGCTCCTCTCAATGTGAGAATTATCAAATGAGAGTTCCCTGCAGTCAGCTGATCGCGATTATCTAGCTCAAAGGCACCTATAAATGGTGCACCTTTCTGCTCCATTTGATCGCGTAACTAACAACTCAGGAGGAGAATTCGTCCAGATGCTGCTGTCCTGCCGCTTCGTCGCTAACCTCAAATGCAGGACCACCGCCTAACTCGTACATCGGCCTTTATCTTAAACGTGCAAACGATGCCAATAGACTGCAAATTGTTATAGTGCATCTGATCTGGATTCTATGTAGATAAGCCACTGCACACCTGATTGCAAATTATATGAAATGAACACCAAGAGAAATAACCGGATAATTTGTTTCTCAGACTACACGGTTATGTTTTGTGATGTGTCACAGGGTTCAGTTCAGGGATATAAGTTGTTGGAAAGAATATGACACAGCTGTAAATCTGCCAAGAACAGGCTGTCCTCAATAAGTGAGAGATCGTGCCGGAAAGGTACATGTGATGGAGGCCACCAAGAGATATATGACACCTCGGGGAGAGTTAAATGCCTCAGTGACTGAGAGGAGCCAGACTGCACAGAGAACAGCTGTTGTCCTTGTGCTGCACCAATTTTCTTGCTTTTCAATAACCTTTTTCACTGAGTTGCTTGGAGTGTTCCTTTGTCTTCATGATGTAGCTTTGGCCAGGACACTGTCTCAACAGCAGCTGGACTTGCCAGATGCAAGAAGGCCAGGAATGGCGGAGCAGTCTCATCGAACAGAGAACATAGAAATTTACAGCCCTTCGGCCCACAAAGTTGTGCCACCACAATGCTGTAGCCTGTTCTAGAGACTGCCGAGAATTTCCCTAAAAGACCCTGTTGTATCCGGTTGCACCACTACCGCCAGCAGTGCATTCCACGCAGCCAGCACCCTGAGTGTGAAAAACCTACCCCTGACACTATTCCCCTTCAGATAAATGCCAACATTGTGTTTACCTTCTTTACCACAGACTCAGCTAATAAAATAACCTTCTGGATGTCTTGCATGTGTTACACGAACATTGTGGTGGACGAACCCAAGTGCAGAACATGGTGCGGAGACAGAGTCGGGAGGCATTATTGACGTAGCGAGCGTGGAGTCGGTATCCATGAGCGATGCTAGACTTAGAACTGGCAGTCCTAAGAGCCATGAAACGAAGTTACTCTCACCGGAGTCGACCAACGAACTGGCAGCTCCATGTTGTGATCACAGGGATTTTATACTGTATTTGCAGATGGAAAGCAGGTGTGTGTAGTTAGTGGAAGCTAGGAATGATTGGAACTAAACGAGGTGATTGAGGCTCAATTCCAGAGGTGAATAGCCAGGTGGGGGGTAGCCAGGAGGGACCATGACAGTACCCCTCCCACAACGGGAGCCTCCTGGCGATCCTCCAGGCCTGTGTGGATGGTCCCGATGATAACCTTGGATTTTGGGTCTAGGATGAAGGAGCAGGGACCCAGGAACGCTCTTCTGGACCGTACCCTTTCCAGTCTACCAGACTGCCCTGGAGACCCCTACCCCTACAGCGCACATCCAGTAGTCTTCGGACGCTGTATGCTGGATGATTGTCGATGATACGGGCAGGTGGGGGAGTCTCAGCCGGGGGACACAAGGGGCTGATGGAAACTGGCTTTAACTGGTAAATACGAAAAGTTGGGTGGATGCGCATAGATCTTGGCAGTTTTAGGCGGACCGCAGCGGAATTGATAACACTTGACCTTGAATGGTCCCAGGGAGCCAGGGGCGAGTTTCCTATGCTCGTTCTTGAGCGGGATATCCTTGGATGAAAGCCACAACATCGGCCCAGGTGCGTACTCGGGCGCCGGAGTCCGGTGTCGGTCGGCCGTCTTCCTATTGCGTTTTGCTGATCTGAGCAGGGCCGTGCGTGTCTCCTCCAGAACCTTAAACCACCGATCGATATGGTCCTGAACCGTCGGTACAGCAATCTCCTCTTCTTGTGCGGGAACAGCGGGGGTTGGTAGCCCAGGGATACCGGAATGGAGACCTTCCAATGGCAGAGCTCAGCAGAGAGTTGTGGGCGGACTCAACCCACGGGAGGTGGCCGCTCCAGGCCGACGGGTTGTTTGCCGTTACACAACGTAGCGTCGCCTCCAGGTCGTGTTTAACCCGTTCCGTCTGCCCGTTCGTCTGGGGGTGGAAGCCGGATGACAGGCTGACCGATGCACCTGAGGCTTGACAGAAGGCCCATACCTGTGAGACGAGCTGGTGACCTCGATCGGAGACGATGTCCGCGGGGATTCCGTGGAGGCGGAAGATGGACGAGAGGATCTGCGGGTTCTGGAGAGGAAGGGAGTTTAGGGAGGAGAACGAAGTGCACCGCCTTGGAGGTTAGGTCTGCCTCGGTGAGTCCGGGGATGTTCTCAGGTGAAGGGAGGGAGGGGGGACCGGTGACGAAGTCTCGGGCGATGTGTGACCAGGGACGACCAGGTAGAGGACGAAGAGGATGAGAGGCTATTCCCCGGGCACAGATGGAACATGCCGAGACAGAGGAACGGGTATCCGCCTCCATGGACGGCCGCCAAAAGAGGTTTTTTTCAGGAGCGCTAGGGTCTGATCACTCCCGGGGTGGCAGGCGAACCGAGACTTGTGCACCATTGGAGAACCTGGGACCCGACGGAAACGGGCACATACAGGCGATCGATGGGCCCATTGCCAGGGTCAGGGTCACCCCGTTGGGCTTCTTTTACTTTGGAATCCATCTCCCAAGTGAGGGGGGCAACCACGCAGGGTGGTGGGAGGACAGCCTCTGGGCTGGAAGTGTCCTCCTTGGAGTCGTATTGGCGGGACGGCGCGTCCGGCTTCCCGTTCTTGCGGGAAAACTTTAACGGTCCATAAAATAATGACCAACCGGCCTGGCGGGAGTTCAAACGTTTGGCAGTCTAAATATACCCCAGGTTTTTATGATCAGTCCATACCACAAACGGTTGTTCTGCCCCCTCCAGCCATTGCCTCCATTCTTCCAATGCTAGTTTGACCGCCAGGAGTTCCCGATTCCCCATGTCGTAATTCCGCTCGGCGGGGGACAGTCGGCGAGAATAGAAGGCGCAGGTGTGAAGCGTTTCCTCCGATCTTGATCGTTGCGACAGGACCGATCTTATCCCGGAGTCTAAGGCGTCCATGTCGACAGTGAATTGACGGGCTGGGTCCGGATGAACCAGAATGAGAGTTGTGGTGAAACGCCTCTTTATGTCGGTGAATGCCGAGTCGGCTTCGGAGTCCCAACAAAAGGGGGTAGTAGGCGAGGTACTCCGGGTAAGGGGGGCCGCCACTCGACTGCAGTCTCTGATAAATCGGTGGTAGAAATTCGCAAACCCCAGGAATCGTTGAAGTTGTTTGCGGGTCGTGGGCCAAGGCCATTCTTCCACTGCCTGGATCTTCTCGGGGACTGCTCTCACCTGCCCGCACTCGATGATATAACCCAGGAAGCTGACCGAAGGAACGTGGAACTCACATTTCTCCGCCTTCACAAATAATTGGTTTTCCCATAGTCTCTGGAGGACTTGACGGACATGGATCAAGGTCAGGGGTGGCGTACATTGGGTCTCCCGAGCCAGCAGTTTTCCGTCCAGGGCCCGGGCCTCCAGCGAGGTAGTTAGCGGCCCGCGAGGTATTCCAGCCTGGGAGGCTATGTCTTCGTCCAGCAGATTGCCTGCGGCACCGGAATCCACCAAAGCGGACAGGGACAGAGACTGTCGTTGGTAATTCACGGGAGCCAGGATCTGCATCCGAGTCTGGGGGCTGAAGGGAGTATCGTCCGGCTCACCAGGACAACCTTTTTCACTGATGCCCTCCCTTTCGGCCGCTTGAGGGCAGGTATCCCGGAGATGTCCTGGCTGGCCACAATAGTAGCAATCCCAAGCTCTCCACCTCCGAATTCGTACGGCCGGGGAGAGACGGTTCCGTCCCAGCTGCATCGGTTCCTCCACCGGGGTGGTGGGGACGGCCGTGGCAGGAGGCACACTGGGAGCGGCTGGGTAAGGGGGGCTGGTTGTGACTGGTTAGGTGGACCGTGGGCTTCCCCGAGGAGCGGGCAACTGGTTCTCTCTCTCAGACGCTCCTGAAGTCGGTAATCTAATCGAATGGCTAGTGAGATCAGAGAGTCCAGACAGTCCGTGCCGTCCTCCACGGCCAACTCATCCTTTATCTGGTCCGAGAGGGCCTGTCGAAACACCTCCCGCAGGGTCTCGTCATTCCACCCGGAGTCTGCGGCTAAGGTCCGGAACTCAGTGGAATACCCGGCCACACTTCGCGAAGCCTGACGAAGAGTAAGCAACCGTTTCGCGGCGTCCTTTCCGCGAATGGATTGTTCAAAGACTTTCCTAATTTCGGGGACAAAGGAGGAATAGGAGGAACAAACCTCTGGTCGGTTATCCCATATCGCGGTTGCCCAGGCCAAAGCATCCCCTCGTAGCAGCCCCATGATGTACGAAGTCTGGTTTATTGGAAGTGTAGGTACGCGTTTGCAGCTCACAGACTAGGGAGCATTGTAACAGGAAGGCCCGGCACCTACCCAGGTCCCCGGCGTAGGGTTCAGGCCCGGGTACATACGGCTGTCGAGGGGATGGTGTTGCTGATTCCGGGGGCGAAGCCATCCCGAACACTGCGGTTTGGGAAGCCGGCGTTCTTGGAGGGGACGGAGAAAAAAGAGGCGGAGACCCGGTCCACTTGTTCACTGACCTTCTGCACATTCGTGGTCAGTGTCCGAAGATTTTCCGTGATCTCCCGAAGTAGTTGGTCGTGGGCGCCCAATAGGTAACCTGGCTGGCCAGGGCCTGTTGTACGGGATCCGTGTCCGCTGGGTTCATCGTGGCCAGTTCGTTCTGTTACAAGGACGTGGCGGTGGAACGAACCCAAGTGCTGAACACGGGCGCGGAGCCCGAGTGGGAGGCGTTACGGTCGGAGCGAGCGTGGAATTGGTGCCAAGGGAGTCTTTACCTCGAGTCTTGGTTTTAGCAGAGAATTCAGGAGTGATGCTAGACTTAGAACTGATAGTCCTAAGAACCATGGAACGAGGTTACTCAAACACGAGTCGACCAACGAGCTGGCAACTCCTTGTTCTGGTCACGGAGTTTTTATACAGCATTTGCTGATGGACAACTGGTGTTTGTAGTTAGTGGAACTTGGGAATGACTGGGAACTAAACGAGGTGAATGAGTTCCAATTCCAGAGGAAAACAGCCAGGTGGGCGATTGCCTGAAGGGACCGTGACAGCTTCATCTTTAACCTTATGACTTTTGGAGACCAGTTTATCTTCTATTCACTAAGCTATTCACAGTAACAGAAAATTTGACCAGGGGTGTCCAACCCTTTGCATGCCACTTTAAGTATTTGGATTTCAGTGGTAATATGGTAAACTGGATTTACGGATGACACCCAGATGCAGGGCGCGAGTGGACAACGAAGTAGATTATCGAAAGTTGAAGATGTCTGTAGCAGCTGGGTAAATCGGCTGAAGATTTTGCAGCTGTAATGACATGTGGACCAGTGTGAAGTGTTACACTTTGCCAGGAAGAACCAGTGTAGGGTGAATGGTAGGAGATTGTGGTCTACAGAGAGCAGAGGAATCAGGGAACGCTGGAAAAATATCAGGAAGTTTGAAAAATACAGACAGAAGTTTGCAATGGTGATCCCCGGTCTGTCTGGGTGGGCACCAAGTTCGGCCTGTAAATGCCGGTGGCAATATTGAAAGTGAAGGGTATCATCCGAAACATCGGCTCATTAGATGGTGCCTGACCTGGTATGTTTCCTGAAATACTGCATTCAGTTCCCGTTAGCATTTTATACAAAGGACAGTTTGTGCTGGAGGACTCCCCGGGACATCAAGCGGGATTGTGGCGGATCCTAGTGTATAACTCCCGGAAAGTGGCTACTCAGGGTGGGTGGTAAAGGCGGTGTCGGGACTGCCTGTCTTTAGCAGTCGAGGCACTGGGTTCCAGTGTCAGGTAGATACTACATTTTGCAGTTTTATAAATCTCCAGTTTAATCCCATCTCAAGTGCTGCGATTCTATTATAGGAAAATATGGAGGTTTTGGACGGTGGGTAGAGAGGTTTGCCAGGATTCTGACTAGATACGTAGAGTTTGGAAAATTTAGGGATAGTTTTGCAGAGCCTGAGGGGTGTCTGACAGACGTTTGTTGGAATATGAGAAGCACAGACAGAGTGGACAACATGTATCTTCATCCCCTAAGGAGGAAATGTGTAATTGCAGAGCACATGTACTTAAGGTAAAAGCTAGAACCCTAACTGATGAGTCATTTTTGCAATTTAGTGTAATTTTGTATCTTTTCTTAATACCGCTGATAGCAGCAACTGGCTGCACTCCGCCAGGGTGATGGAGTGGAAGAGGAGGGGCTGAGTATGGCACAGATTTCCACCCGGCCTATCGTAGTTCAGACCCACCGCTGTCCCCTGCTCTCACTGGCTGAGCTGCCTGTCATTCAAATATTTCATCTGACCGTCACTCACGAGAGAGGTGGAGATGTGAAAATAGTATCTATGTTGCTTGAGAAAATAGAGGCAGTTGCAGTTCAACGCGCTAAAGTACAGTTGTGTGTCATATCCAGAGGCCTTACAAAAAGTTAAACCAGTTTCCGACTGGTAAACTTGATAAATCGTTCCCAGTCAGAGAACAGAGTGTGACGTCAGTGGGTGCTGTAGGCGCTGGATACATGGGCTGAAGATTTTGCAGCTGGCATATAATGTGGACCATTGTGAGGTGTTACACTTTGCCAGGAATAACCAGGTAGGACTTACACAGTGACTGGTAGGGGATTGTGGTCTGCGGAGAACAGTCGGATCTGGGAACATAGTCCCATACTTCAAGGTAGAGTCACGAAGAGAGCTTTTGGCACGTTGGGTTTTATAAATAAAAGTACGGTTAACGCGAATTAGAATGTTATGTTGAGGTTGTAAAATACATTAATGAGGACAATCCTGGAGTATTGCGTGCAGTTTGGGCCACCTCTCTATAGGCAAGATATCAAGAAGTTTGAAAGATTCCAGATAACATTTATAATGATTTTCCCAGGAGTTGAGGACCTGAGTTGGAGAGAATAATTCAAATGTTTTTGCCACCTCAACTTAGGCGAGTACAGAACAAGAGGTCATAAGTTAAGTGTAAAAGGTGAGTTGTTTAAGGGGAAGATGAGAGGGAGTCTCTGGATTCAGAAAGCAGTGTGAGTGTGGATTTCCCAGAGGAAGTGGTGAAAGCAGGAGACATTTGGATAGGTACATGGACGGGAGGAGAGTGAAAGGTTATGGTCCCGGTTCAGGTCGATAGGACTAGGACAGAAAACGGGTCATCACACTTTGGAAGAGCCGGTGGATCTGTTTATCCATGTGGTGTTCCGTAAATCTATATCCTATCCCCAAGAATCGTTTCAAAAAACTTTCCTGCCACTGCGTGAGTTTATATTTTCCAGGATGATCCACCCCCTACTTTAAAACATTTATAGTTACTTTTCTGGGATCATACTTTTGGCTGAAGAGAAAACAAATATACTGGTCCAGTCCCCTACCTCTCTCAATAATCTGCAGTATATCCCCACAGGTTCTGAGTGAATTTTCCACCTTATTTCCCGTTAATAGACCAAACACTACATCCTATGTAATTATACAAAGTTAAAATAGATTGCAGTTAAGTACGGAATACGGAGGATCCCAGTGCGTAACCCCCTGAAAGCGGCTGCGCAGGGTGGTGGGATGGTAAAGGCGATGTCCGGCCTGCTTGTCTTCAGTAGTCGAGGAACTGAGTTTCGGTGTCAGGTAGGTATGTTACAGTTTCATAAATCTCTAGTTTCATTGCATCTGAGGAGTTGCAATTCTATCATCGGAAGAATGTGAGAGTTTTAGACGGTGAGTAGAAAAGGTTTACCGGGTTGCAGCCTGGATAAGGAGAGATTGGACAGTTTAGGCTGATTTTCTCTGGAGCGGTGGACGCTTAGGGAGGTCTGGCAGACGTTTATCGGAATGTGGGAGACACAGACAGAGTGGACAACCTGTAATTTGCCCGAGGAGAAAATATCTAATTCCCGAGGGCATATATTTAAGTTGAAACAAGGAACACAAACTGATGAATCCATTCTTGCACTACTTATGTATTTTGAAATTTAGTGTATTTTTAATCTTTTCTCTACACTGATGTTGTGCAACAAAGAAACAACTGGCAAAACACTTTTGCTCCGCCACCACAAACATCGCCGGAACGGACCCACCGAGGCGTCGAAGGGGAACCACGCCCGTCTTTATGAATGCCGAGGACGGAGACTCCGACAGCAGCGACTCTCTGAACTCCACAACGGCGATGGAGCAGAAGAAGAGGGGCTGAGCATGGGGCAGATTTCCACCCGGCCTATCGTAGCTCAGACCGACATCTGTCCCCTGCTGTCACTGGCTGAGGTGCCTATCGGTCAATTGAGAAGATTAGTTAATGTGAACGTCAGTCATGGAGAGAGGGGGAAATGTGAAAATGGTATCTATGTTGCTTTATGAAAACAGAGGCAGTTTCAGTTCAACCGATTAAAGTACAGTTGGACGTGTCGTATCCAGAGGCCTTCAATAAGTTTAACAAGTCTGTCACTGGTAAACTTGATAATTTTTCCCAAACAGACAACAGACAGTGAAGTCAGAGAATATGTGTCGTCTTCACAGTTCTCTCAATAAAGATACTTTATTGCTGGACGAAATGAAGCTTGTGATGTTTATAAGGGATGTGGTGGATTGTACTGATCAAATACCTCGTCCTACTGAGGAAATTAAAATTATTGTGAGAGCTGCAGAAAGACATCTTGGTGTAACTGGTGTTACCAGTTTCATAAGGAAAAGGGCAAGGTATAGAGTTGTGAATGTGAGTTAAACGTAACTGGCATTTGTAGTAGAAATACATCATTGAACAGGTGGGGTATTAAAGTGGTTAATTTGTACTACTTGTGGAAAATGACAGTAGTATTGCCTCTTCTAAACCCGGAGCTCCCTGTCTGATCCTTCCAGTTATGAACCAATATGGTTAACCTCTCATTTATGTAAACTTATGGACGTATAGTACTGGAACGTTTGAATTATATTTTTGAAGAGGGAAGCAAGTTATCGTTTTATCAGAGTATATTTTCGAAGGGGAGAATGACATTGGATTCAGTTTTATTTTCTGGAATAAGATATTACGAAAGCTCAGTTAAAATAAATTGTTGCAAAGACAGTACTTTTGATATTGAAAAGGCATGTAATATTTATGGAAGGAAGGACTTTTGGAAATTAGGAGAGGGGAGATTGCAGCATTTTTTCTGATTTTCCTTTTGTGATTTGGAATGTCCCTGCAAGTAAGGGTGAGAAAGATATATCCTGTTGTGTATGAGATAGCGAATGGGAGCATACAAGACAGTATTTGTAACCCTTTACTATTTAATAATATGATTAATGATATTTGCAGAGATAGCGTCGGGAAATTACTATTGTTACGTAAACCCCGTAACCAGGTAACTGACCAGCAAAGATAGATGGATCAGCTGAGTCGGATGCTACTATTTTCAAACGTTTTATTCAACAAGGGCACAAACGTATGGTTAATACAAAACATTCAGATCATACACGTCGTCAAAACTCAATCTAAAACACCGGTGTAACCATAATCAATCAGAAATAAGCTCTACAGTTGTCTAGGGGGTAATACTGAGTCCAACGGAAGTATAAAGAGTCACTCAGAAGTTTGCAGGCTTTTCCCTTTCTGGGAACCCGCTGGGGTTTTTTACGTTGTAAAGAGAAAGAGATGATTTAGAAAAGATGCACACTTGCCCGTCGTCTTGGCAGAGCAAATCCTTGGAATCAGGGGAGCAGGCTTCCCCGTTGTTATTTAAAAGCAGTCTTTCGTTGGTTTTAGCCACAGATTCAAATTCGGAATCTAACGCACGTGGCTTCCTTCAAAATGGCGTCCCGCTCCCACGGGAATCGATCTCGTGTCTCCTGGGTGCGTCTGCTGTGTGCGTCTGCTGGGTGCGTCTGAGGGTCCTCCCCTCAGACCCGCCTTTATACTTCTTCACGGGATCGCAGGTGTCAATCAAGTTGCAGGTATTGCGATCTCTCTCTCAACCAGCCCACTTTGCCCGAGGGCTTTTCACGTGGTCTCCATGAGACAATAGTCAAAGTCACCTTTATTCTGCTTCTTGGGAGAACGTGGTCTTCCGCACGTCTCTCTCTCTTGGGTCAGTTGACCCCCCTTAACTAGAGTTCTTGCGATTTTCACAAAGGAGGGGGCCAACGGCATAACACCTCCCCCCATAATGGGTTTTTAACCAGCGGTTAAAAACAGGTTGACACAGGAATTTCTTTTTTGAATCTACATACTACACAAGCTTTTCTCTTCACAGAGTACTACTGTTATACATTCAAGTCAGTATCTAAACAGGTAACAAGTACAGTGCCCCTTTTCTTTAATACCTTAACCTCATGTGCCATACTAACGCCTGGTAGCATCAAACTTCAGCTCAATAACCACCTTATTTATTTGCTTTCTTCAGCAACATATCTAAGGAGGTGTGATCTTAGCTTACATACATCTACAAAGGTTCCTGCAAAATACAAATTTTTATGTTACTTTCAAACTTAACAGTCAAGCTTCCATGGGTGTTGTCTTTATTATTCACATACTTTGTCAAAATCCCTTAAAACCGGCTTCTGCTATTTTAAAAATCGCGTCCGCATTAACCCTCGCCTCTTTTCCGGTTAATTCCCTCGTGGCGATCTCGGGCACCCTGGCGAAATAGGCTTTCGCCCGCTCCTTTCATAGGAGTTATTTTATCAGCGTGTTCCAAACTTAGACCACCCAATTCCTTAATTTTAGGCAATTTGTCGTTTTTCTCTTCAGGACCCGTCATGCTATTAGTTTCCACTTTAAGATCCGCAAGCGATCCCGCTTTGTTCAGACAGCATTTCAAATTCTGCCTTTTCACACCACACTCTGGAATAACAATAGCGTGTGGGGCCCATTTACCTTCCAACTCAACCTGTAATTGATTCACAGGTTTTGTGGTACCAAGCCATTGTCTCTGTAGCCTGGTTGTTGCTTTTGATATCAGTCCAGCCTTTAAATTTTCTTCATTCAATTTGGGAACTACACATTCCCCTTTCCCTTGAGTTCCGTGACTAGGTTCAGCACCATGTGCATCCCCATCTTGGACACACTCAAACGGGACATTGGCCTCTTCCAGGCTTTCAACACCCGTACCTTTTTCAAATTCTAACGTCCCCCCCTCCTTCCAGTTACTCTCCAGGCAGCCCCCTGTTGGGGAAGGCGCAACCCTGCGAGCTGAAACAACCTCCTCGGCCATGTCAGCTGACTTCTCCACAGCAAGGATACCCTTCTCCTCTAAGACTGCCCTCATTTCACTCTCGGGACCATCGAGAACATCTTTAGAACTCTCAACTTCTCCAAACAATTCTGCCAAACCAGACAGATCAACCACGTCCAACTCTGGACGTTTTAACAGCTTTATCCGTTTCTCATCTTTATTTCCTACCTCTAGGACCTTTCTCTTCACTAAGGGGGGAGCTATCTCCTCGCCCTTACCCCCTTTTACTTTACTACCTCCCGTTTTATCACCCTCTGAACCCTCGTGGTGTAGGGTCGGTAAAAACGTCTGGGCCAATTTCAAACTGCGCGCTGTCCCAGCCGCCGCTCTCGACAGGCTGCGAGTGACCGCGCATGCGCGATAGCTCGGGGACTCCATGGGCGGGGCCTCAACTATCAGGGCGGTTCCCATCTTCCCACCCGCGAGGTCATTACCCAACAGGAGGTCCACGCCCTCCCCCGGTAACTCCGGCAGGACTCCTAGCTCCACAGGTCCCGACACCAACTCGCAATCGAGAAAGACCCTATGCAAAGGCACGACCTCGGTCTGGTTCCCGATACCTCTCAGGGCAACCTCCCCCGTCCGAGGGCCGAAATTTAACACATTACGGCTAATTAACGATAGTTCCGCCCCCGTGTCTCTCCAAATTCGTACGGGGATGGGGGGGGTCCCCTTCCCTCAAAGACACGGTTCCTTCGGAACTAAATGTCTCCCGCCCCTCCGGTACTCCATCTACCTGGGGCCCTCTTGTCAATTTCCTGATTACCACTGCACGCCCGATAGGGATCGCTGCTCTCTCCCTCTCTGGCTCCTTTCTCGAAGCAAAGCAGTTTGATGCGATATGACCCACCTTCCCACAATTAAAACAGGTTAAACCAGGAGATCTCCAGGTCTCCTGTCTGTTATCCTCACTTTTTCTGCTAGCTCCCGGCGGGATCTCCGCCTCAGCCGGCGGACTTTCCCTACCATTCCGACCGTCTCTCGGGTAACTTTTTGGCGAGGAAAACTTTGTCTTGTGGGTTAGGGCATATTCATCTGCGATCCTAGCCATCTCTGAGAGGGACTGATTCGTCCTCTCATTTAAATACATTCGGATCTCTTCCGGAACGCAACCTTTAAATTCCTCAATCAAAATTAACTCCCTGAGACGCCCATAGTTCTCGGCCACCTTTTCAGCTGTGCTCCAACGGTCCAAGAGCACACCCTTCTCATGGGCTAGCTCGGTATATGTTTGATTCCACCCTCTTCTTAAATTTCGGAACCTTTGTCTATACGCCTCAGGTACTAACTCGTAACCTCGGAGAATGGCCTCCTTTACTTGAGCATAATTTCCGTCCCTTTCTGGGGGCAGCGCGGCATATACCCGCTGTGCCTTCCCTCGTAACACACTTTGTAACAACGCCACCCACTGCTCTCTGGGCCACTTTTGATTCCTTGCCACCTTCTCAAAAATCAAGAAATAACTATCAACATCCGTCTCCTCGAACGGGGGGACCAACCTCAACGCCCGGCTAACATCAAACCCCTCCTCTCTCTCTTCCCCTTGATCTCTTCGCTCTTGCTTTCGCCTGTTCAGCTCCAATTCATGGCTCCTTTGTTTCTCTTTCTCTTCTGCTTCTACTTCTAGCTGCTTTAGCTGGAGTTCACGATCCCGCTTTATCTCTAATTCCTTTAGTTTGAACACATGCTCTCTTTCCACAGCCCTTTCCTTCGCAGCTCTCTCGGCATCTTTTTCCCTCTCAGCTCTCTCGGCATCTTTTTCCCTCTCAGCTCTCTCCGCAGCTTTTTCCCTCTCAGCTCTCTCCGCAGCTTTTTCCCTCTCAGCTCTCTCCGCAGCTTTTTCCCTCTCAGCTCTCTCCGCAGCTTTCTCAGCTGCTTCTACGTCTAGCTGCTTTACTTTAAGCTCATGGTCCAGCCTTGCTTTCTCCAACTCTACCTGATCTGTCCCACTCGCTAATCTCTTTTCGGGGATATTTTCCAAATCCTCAGCTGCAAACACCTTTTTCCCAACGTAATGCTGTTGTATGACCCTTCGCACTTCCTGCTTTTTCATTGCTGGCTTCACCGCTGTGAGGTCTAACGCCTGCGCCAAATTTACCAAGTCTGATTTTGTAGCCTTCCTTAGCGCCTCTACCGTCGGGTCTCTCATAAATTCACCCACATCCATCTTTGCTGGTTTCCCGTCTGGCTACCTGCGTAACCAGATTTAAGTTTGGACTTACAGCCCGATTCACTGACCCTCCCGTTTGGTTTCAAATCCGGGACGAGAACCCCACTTGTTACGTAAACCCCGTAACCAGGTAACTGACCAGCAAAGATAGATGGATCAGCTGAGTCGGATGCTACTATTTTCAAACGTTTTATTCAACAAGGGCACAAACGTATGGTTAATACAAAACATTCAGATCATACACGTCGTCAAAACTCAATCTAAAACACCGGTGTAACCATAATCAATCAGAAATAAGCTCTACAGTTGTCTAGGGGGTAATACTGAGTCCAACGGAAGTATAAAGAGTCACTCAGAAGTTTGCAGGCTTTTCCCTTTCTGGGAACCCGCTGGGGTTTTTTACGTTGTAAAGAGAAAGAGATGATTTAGAAAAGATGCACACTTGCCCGTCGTCTTGGCAGAGCAAATCCTTGGAATCAGGGGAGCAGGCTTCCCCGTTGTTATTTAAAAGCAGTCTTTCGTTGGTTTTAGCCACAGATTCAAATTCGGAATCTAACGCACGTGGCTTCCTTCAAAATGGCGTCCCGCTCCCACGGGAATCGATCTCGTGTCTCCTGGGTGCGTCTGCTGTGTGCGTCTGCTGGGTGCGTCTGAGGGTCCTCCCCTCAGACCCGCCTTTATACTTCTTCACGGGATCGCAGGTGTCAATCAAGTTGCAGGTATTGCGATCTCTCTCTCAACCAGCCCACTTTGCCCGAGGGCTTTTCACGTGGTCTCCATGAGACAATAGTCAAAGTCACCTTTATTCTGCTTCTTGGGAGAACGTGGTCTTCCGCACGTCTCTCTCTCTTGGGTCAGTTGACCCCCCTTAACTAGAGTTCTTGCGATTTTCACAAAGGAGGGGGCCAACAGCATAACACTATGCACAGATGAAGGAGCTTTCTCGATCAGAGGTAGAGATTTGAATGTTAGTGTATGTAGTTGCAATTATCTTTTAATCTGTTTGAACAAAAGGGAAATAGATGACGATATAAGCTTTCAGTAACTAAACATAAGTTATGTGTTTTACAAATAAGCTTAATTGATCTGCAGATGATTTGCATTTATACGATCAAACTCTTCAAGACGTGCCAGTACAAAGATTTTCAGACATATGGGTGGATAATAAGCTGGCATGGAAGAGCTACATCGTTATAATAACTGATAAATAAAAAGGAACATTAAATATTCTCAGCTGTCCATGTGGATTTTCTTGGGTGCTAGACGAAAATCATTTAGAATTGTTTAATTAAATCTGTTCTAGATACTGTCTGTGTGGCTTATGGATCAGCTTCATTTTCAGCTTTAAAATGCTTGGATGTGATGCAAGCATAGACTTTAGGATTGTGTTGTTATGCAGTAAAGTTGTCCGATGTTTCGGTTTTTACTGGGTGAAATGGGATAATCACCCTCACAATAGCGGCAGCTGAACTTGATATTAACATACCCGATTAATTTCAGGGGGCAGAGGCATTATCATGCTGTTGAAAGTGTGTTGGAGGACGTGTGGGAACACTCAGGAAGAGTGTTTTTAGTTTTGGATATCTGGGCTCTTATCACGCTTGGAGTATGGGCTTGTTGGATTATGCAATATGTCCCAGTGTCGCGTTCTCAGTAACTCTACTTTGTTTTTTCCCCAATCACATTAGCCGATTTTAGGTTGAACAGTTTAATAGATTGTAAATATTCTGTTCTGCCGGAGAATCTGTTGTCTCATCAGTATATTAAAGAAAATTATTATGATATGTTAACCATCAATCGTTACTAATCATGTCATGTTTTTAAGCATTTTTACAGATGGAACGAAAGATAATTTAACTGGGAATGTTGCAGTAGCCCATTATTGTGCCTGAAGTATAGACAATGATAGAGAAATTAATTTGCAACCATTTATTAGTATATACAGCTCAACTGGTTGCCATCATTTGAAGCTTAAGGTTGGTGAAGAAATTTCTTCCCACGTGACTTTATAATTGTTCAGATTACTTTTACGTTTTGATGACTCTTAAACAAGTTATTCCAGCAGTCGGTCAGATTTACTGTTGGAAATTCACCAGGCATTAATTCATATTCAAGTACTTGTTTATATATTTTCTTCTTATAGGTCCCCGAACACAGAGGTATTGAGGGGAATGAATGGGTTGACTGTAAGTTACAAAAGTTCAACTGTGGATAAAGACCCTTCACTTAACAATTCAGAAGTTCAGAGTTATGTATGTTGAGTATTAGGAGCTTATAGAAAGACTGATGGGAAAATGGGTACACCTTTACATAATACATAAACGTGTTGGGTGTATGGGGAGAAAGAGGTAAAACAAGAACGGACGGAATTATATTGACATGAACTAGACTGGGAACATAAAAGCTCTGGGTTTATGTGAGAAACAAGAAGGGAAGGAATTATATCGCCATGAGTTACTATGCTTAATTATTCCTTCTTTCATGCTGCAAAACATGCTTCCGGATCGTGTAGGTTTTTTTCATTATGTAGCGATTGAACAGATGCTATTTCAGGGTGAAGCATATCAGGAAAGAAACCATGCAGGGCTTTGGAGGGCTTGATTGGTTTCCTTTAGCCGCTTTCTTAAGTCATGGATGTGAATTTATTTAAATTCGCAGTATTGTGTTTCATTACGTAGAATCGATAGGATTTGTTGGGGGTAATTTAGCTTTCATTAGAATACAGAAGCAGTAAGGATTTTATTTCCCAATTCTCTACACAATTGTCGAGTCCAGTTGATAACGGAAATGCGCCTTTAAGTTGGAGTGTCCACCGCCGTTTATCCAAAGCCTGACCTACTTTTAATTTAGTCACTCATTCAATGAGATGGCGGGGTTTGGTGTGATTCACCTTGGGTTAGTAAATAAGCATCTGACTCGACCCGCGCCGTCTTGTGGGAATGTCTGACAGTGAAGTTGGTGAGCGGAATAGGAACGGATGGACATAGCCGCAGACGAATCTGCGGGCGGCATTCCGGAGTAGTACTTTGTCTGGCATCTTGCGGGAAGAATAAGGTTCTGACTCTCTTGGACGGTACTTTGCACCTCCCGACACACACACTATCTACCTTAACGTCCCGGACTGCCGGTCGATGGGACAATCCGCCCGGGAGTAACACCTTGGAGATCAGGCGGTGAATCTGAGGAGCTGGAGCCCGGACTGGAGACTCTGCCGCCGCCTCTGGCGACTACTCAGGATGCGGCGCCATTAATCAACTGAAGCATCGAAGTCACGGGATATTTCACCGCGCTGATCACCTGCTCCCTGAATTTCGACTGAGTCACCGCGTAAATAAATGTGTTCGTGCAGCAGCTGAAATTCATCAGGAAAAGCCCGACGTACTGAAAGATCAATTCAGAATCATCGAAATCGAATCCTTTCCCTGAGACCTGATAATATATGAAATTTTCAACGAATGTCATCCACAGGAGGATGAAGCTGCCGGAGAGGGTGAAGAGTAAAACCACAGACCTCCTCCTGCTCTCCATCTCCGGGTCACTGCAGTTCTCCCCCTTGCTCTGACCCTTCAGCCCCTTACGGACCCGACTGGCCACTAAAATGTGTCTGACTGTCAGAGCGTTGAGCAGCAGGATCCCAGCGAAAGGGAGGAATGGAGTTAAAACCGTATCGAGCCAGTCATATCCCACCCACCAGGGGTCAGTGAAACAATGGTCCTTGATAATACAGAACCACGGTACATTGTTGATGATCACTTTGGGTTCCCATGTGAATTATCGGGGAATGTTTCTCAGACAGGACAGTACGCCGGTTGTTGTTAGAACCACAGCCGCAGTTTTCCCGGTGCAATATTTTGTTTTCAGCTTCTGGCAGCAAATGGCGACAAACCGGTCAAAGGTGAAAGTGACGGTGAACCAGACAGAACAGTGTGTGGCTGTGAACCTCAGTACATCGATAACACTGCACACAGGGGTGATGCCCAGAAAACTCCATCGGAAGTAATACACTCTGATTCGATTCAAAATGACCCACGTGACAATGGTCAGTAGATCCGCCGCTGCCATGGCCACCAGGTAGCGAGTGATGCAGGTAGAGAGGCCGCACTTTCCCCGGGACAGGATCACAATCGCCATTAGATTCACTAGGGAGAGGGAACAGACACTGGGCATTACTGAAAACATTCACCGGGAATTAACATGGGATCGGGCTTTGGCTAAAACTCGGGAGTGCTGGAGTCTGTGAACGGCTGCTAATCTAACACCAGAAATGGGTCGCACTGTCTCTGACCTGTCTTCTTCAGTGTGGAGATAAGACGATGTGTGGGGAATCGTTGGCGAGAAAAGCGATCTGCATGAACAAAAACGATCGGTGATGATCCCCATTCCAGTCGCTGATGGGGCCGGTTTCACTAAATTAACTCTGACTGACCAGGACTCTGGAAAATCAGCATCTCGGCTGATGAGGCCGAGAAAGGATACATAGAGGAGCAACACACACAAAACTGGAGGAACTCAGCAGGTCAGGCAGCTTCCATGGAATTGAATCATCTTTCGTTTCGGGTCGAGACCCTCCTTCAGAACGAAGCGCTGCCCCGATTTATGACGGGTTTCAGAGGGAAAGAAGGAACCACTTAGTGACCTGTGGTTGAGTTGCTCTGTTAATGGATTAATTCTGCAGCGCAGTTTAATTCGATAACGCACGGCAGCAGATCCGTGAACACTGGTTCAGGTGATCAGACCCAATAATTGACCAACAGACAGTGGGACCCGACTGTGACAGACTCCACAGGGAGACGTGAAGTGCAGGACCAGGGTTTCCCTCTGATTAATAACTTAGGAAAAGTGTACTTCAGAATGCAAACATCTCCCAGTCACAACTTCCCGGAGAGATTCCTGGCCCCAGCACTGGGACATCTCTGGACAAGGTGTCATTCAAGGCAGGAAAAGCGTTCTATTCGATCCCATGAGTTAGAGGAGAAACATAGACTTAGTTCCACTTGTTATTAAATATGAAAATTCAGAATGTGAAATTGACAGGATCGATATCTCTGATGGATATTTGTGCAGTGATGATCAGGTTGTAAGCTTGTAACATTATCTTAAACAGGTTCACACCGGTTAACACACAGAAATACCGAACATGAATTGCTCTGCTCACTCACCAGGAACTCCAATGACGGCAATGAACATGTACAATATTTTCTCCACACTCTCGTACCTATGGAACAATGCAGGCATTTTCTCTGTCCAGTGATTTGTCTCTTTGTGCGACAGGCGATCTCTCGGAATGAAATGTTAAGGCAGCACATGCCTGGGTTTTTTTTAAATCCATTTAGCAATTCCACAGGGACAGATTTCAACAGATTTGAAAAAGAGAGGTGTTTAAATTATTTACAAACCAATTACGTCAGAGAGGTGCAATCCCTGCGATGACAGATTGTGATTAAATTACTGAATAATATTTAGATCATTTGTGGGAGTTAGTTTGTTACAACAAAGGTGACCGAACCGTCCGAGGTGTCTTATCAATTAATTGTGCTTCCACTGTAAATATGTACTTCAAAGGAACCATTTGGTTGAGACAGACTGGGCTGAATGTTGGAGATGTTGTGGACTTTTGTGATGAAAAGTTATGCGTTTAGGAAAGTTAATAAGTCGCCATCTCCGTGTACTATTGTTAATCAAAAAAGCACAGGTCGTAATAACGAAAGTGGTGAAGTTTTTGAAACATGTTTACTATAGGTCATTGTGTGTTAATTTTGGAAAGGATATTATACCTGGTCGTTTGCAGAATAATTAATAACATGAGGGGGTGGGGTTTGTAGGATTCATAACATGCCACTGAAATAGGGAACGGTGGGTTACTGGCTGGGTCATTTGCTGTGATACATAATCAAGACAATTTAAGTGATGAGGTTAAACAATGTAGCGGTAAGGTTTCCAGTGAATAACCTGAGGTGTTGGAAGCCAGCTGTAGTCATGATAGTATCACCGATATAGAGTTTTCTTTCTGTGAATTTACGGAGGCTATTATAAATGCAGGCAACACACATAAAATGCTGGAGGATCTCAGGAAGCCAGACAGCACCATTGGATAAGGGTACAGTTGACGCTTCGAGTCGAGACACTTCAACAGGACTGGAGAAAAGGCGCCTAGCCTGCTGTGTTGTGCCAGCATTTTGTCTGCTTTGCTTGGATTTCTGCATCTGCAGATTCTCTATCGTTTGTGGTTGGATTGTTATTAATGCATGTCAGACGTCTCCATGAAAGGATCGAGCATGATTAAACATCTGGTTGATATCTCTCTTGGGGTAATAACACTTTGGAATCTTATTTTTAGGTTAGAAAATCTTCCTTCCTCGTGGAAAACGGCAGAAGATGGTCCAGTTCTAAATCCTGTGAGGTCCACGCCTGACCTTCTATTTCAAGGCCTATCTCGTTGAAATCTCATTTACGTAAACTTATGGAAGGTTTGAGTATCGAGCGTTTTTTTTTAGATTGTTTAGATTATGAGGATACACAGTCCTCGTTTATTGTCATTTAGAAATGCATGCATTAAGAAATGATACAATGTTCCTCCAGAGTGATATCACAAAGTAAATAAAAGGACAAACCAAGACTCACACTGACAAAACCACATCATTATAGCAGATAGTTACAGCAGTGCAAAGCAATACCGTAATTCGATAGACGCAGACCACGGACGCGGTTTAAAAAGTCTCAAAGTCCCGATCGACTCCAATAGTCCCGATATCAGGCAGCAAAAGGGAGAATCAAAGAATAAGCAAAGCCGAGGTCTCGGAGGCCTTCTCCTCCGGAGATTCCAGACCACACAGTAGCAGCGGCAGCGAAGCGGGCATTTCAGAAGTTTCTCCAGATGTTCCTCCACGCTCTCACGTCTGTCTCCATCAAATCAGGATTGTGCACGGATCCCTACTTAACACGGAACAGATCTCCATTCTCCGGAGAGGCCGCGTCGCGCCGCCATCTTCTCCTCCTCGATTTATATTTCGGATAAATTATGTGATATATCGTTTTGTCAGAGCAGGCTTCGAAAAGGTAGAGGATTTAGTTTTATGTCTGGAAGATGATGTTAGGAAAGTTAAATAAAAATGTTGCAATAGCAGTATCTTTTGATATTGAAAAGGCATTGATGATACTGCAAGGAAGGACTTTCGACTGAATTATGAAAATGAGGTTGGGGATTGCATAATTTGTTCAGAGTTTTATATTTGGACGACGTGTGTTGGTGCGGGTGGTTAAGTTAAATTCAGGCTTCTATGAGACAGAGATTAGGAAACCACAAAGCAGTATTTGTAGCCCTTTTTAATTTAATATTATGATTAATGATATTTTCTCTGAGATAGGCACTGGGACGTATGAATCAATATATTCAGAAGTTGGAGCTTTGTGGATGAGAGGCAGAAATTTCAATTATGCTCTATATTGGATGCAATTAGCAAACAATAAGTTTGAACAGTAGGCACGAATGTGAAGATTTAGTGGCTACTGCACAAGTTACGTACGTTACAAAGAGGATTAATAGACCTGCAGATGATTTGAAATTATATGTTCAAACACATGAAAACGTGCCAGTGGTAGGATTTCCAGACACGTGGATGTATAATAAACTGACCTAGAAGCACCAAATCAGAAAAATATTGATAAATGTAAAGGAGCATTAAATTTTCCCAGGTGTCTCTGAGGGTTTTCTGGGGTGCTAGACAAAAACCTTTGTTGACCATTTTTATTTGTTGAATTAGATCTGTTCGTGATTATATTTGTGCGCCTTATCTTCATCTTCAATTTTAAAGAGTTTGGGTGTGATAGAAGCACAGGATTTAAGACTATGTTGTGGTGCAGCAAGGACGTTCCCTGGTTCGTCTTTACTGGTTGAAGTGTGACAAATGCCATTACAATTGCAGGGAATGCAGTTGCTGTAAACATATTGGATTAATATGAGCGGGCAAAGAAATGATCATCCTATTATGTTCGAGGATTGTTGGGAACGCCACACCAAGTGCTTTTATGTTTGGGTGGCCGGGATCTTATCACAGTGGGAAGACTGGGTTTCTGGATTACGCAACATACCCCACAGTCACAGTCTCTAAAACCCCATCTTGTTCTGCCTGTGAATGTTTCATTTTAGGTCACACAGTTTGATAAAGTCTAAGGATTCTCTAATGCCTGGCATTCTGTTTTTTCATCAGTGTATTAAGGGAAATTATGATGTGTCAACAATTAATTCAGACGAATCGAAAAAGACTTTAAATGGAAATGTTGGTGTAGCTGTTTTTGTGCCTGAATTACAGATAACGGAAAAAAAGGACTTTTATCGGTATATCCAGCAGAATTTGTTGTTAATATTTACGGTTTACAGTTGGTGGAGAAAATTTGTCCTTGTAAAGTTCAAATTTGTTCAGATTCGTTTTCTTTTTCAATGAATCAGGTTGTTCGAGAACTCGGACTGATTTACTGTTGGGAACCGATCAAACATGATTTTTTATTCAAAGTATTGGTTTATGTGCGCGCTTCGCATGGGTCCCTACACGCAGAGGTGTTGCGGGGCATGAGCGAGTTGACTGTTTACTGCAAAAGCATTTAAAATTTCATCTGTGCAGAAAGACCCTGCACTTAGCAAATCAGAAGCTAAGGTTAACAGTTATGCTCCTAACAGTTAGACAAAACAGGTGGGATAATGGACTCAAGGCAGACACCTTTACATAATTATGAAAGTATTAATTTAAAGGGGGTAAAACAATAATGGAAGGGATTATACGAACACGACTTAGTATTGACCATGAGATACTTAATTATTCCTTATGATGTGTTGTAAAACATAATTCTGAGTCATGTTAAACACATACTTTTTAAATAATAAAGCACATCAGTTTGAAATAAATCAAATGCAGTTTTTTTTATCTTTGTAGGTTGATAAATTTAATTTAAGAATTTTCTTAAGTTATGGGAAAGGGTTTAATTTAATTCAAAACATTGCGTTTCATTACGTACAATCTATAGGGCTTTTGGTATAATTTAGCTTTCATTAAAAAAAAGGAAGCAGTGCGAGTTTCATTTCCCAGTT
>NW_027331969.1:3432592-3571407 GCF_048418815.1 Hemitrygon akajei
TCCACTCTGTCTGTGTCTTTCACATTCCTGTAAACGTCTGTCAGACCTCCCTCGGACTCTGCCACTCCGGAGAAAATTCCCCAAGATTGTCCGGTCTCACTTTATCCAGGCAGCATCCTGTTAAGCGTCTTCCACTCACCATCCAAAACCGCATTATTCCTGTATTCGAATGCAATTCTCCAGATGTGATTAAACTAGAGATTTATACAACTGCAACATAACTGCCTGACAATGGAACCACTATCTGGGAGTTATGAACTCGGATTCCAAGATCCCCCTGTAGATCAACACAGTCCAATCTCGCCCCATGAATATAACAGCAAAGAGATAATGCTGAGGCTTTATAAGACACGAGTCAGGCCGCACTTGGAGTATTGTCAACAGTGTTGGGCCCCACATCTCAGACAGGATGTGTTGTCATTGGAGAGAGTCCAGAGGAGGTTCAGAAAGATGATTTTGGGAATGAAGGGGTTAAAATATGAGCAGCACTTGGCAGCTTTGACCCTGTGCTCACTGGAACTCAGAAAAATGCGGGAGCATCTCATTGAAACCTACCGAATGTTGAAAGGACTGGATAAGGTGGATGTGGAGAAGGTATTTCCTGTGGTGGGGCACAGCCACAAAGTCGAGGGGCCACCTTTCCAAACAGAGGTAAGCAGCTTATTTTTTTTTTATTAGCCAGAGAGTATTGGATCTGTGGAATGCTCTGCCACAGACCGCGGTGGAGGCCGAGTGTGTCGGTATATTCAAGGCGGAAGTTAATCGTTTCCTGATCAGTCAGGGCATCAAAGGATATGGCAGGAGGTCAGATATCTGGAATTGAATGAGATCTGGGATCAGCCATGATGGAAAGGTGGATGACTCAATGGGCTGAATGGCCTAATTATGTTCCTATGTCTTATGGACTTATGAACACAAGCCCCCTCAATCATGATGAATCTCCTCTGCACTCTTCCAGCACAAAACATCCTTTGTACAGAATGTAAGGGGAACCGAATGCAACTTTTCAAGAACGTTGTCAAGTCAGGCAGCATCTGTTGAGGGGAATAGAGTCGATGGTTGGGACAGAACCCCTCCCTTACGGCACTAACGCAGGCCTTTCGGCCCAACCTTTCCATGCTGTCCTCCTGTCCATTTAAACTAATCTCTCTGCCTGTCTTTGACACAGAACACAGAAATCTACAGCACATTACAGGCTCTTCAGCCCACAATGTTGTACCGACCATGTAACCTACTCTAGAGACTGCCTAGGATTTCCTGACCGTATATCCCTCTATGTTTCTAAGCTCCATGTACCTATCTAAGAGTCTCTTAAAATATCCTATTGTATCCACCTCCACCATCGCTGCAGGCAGTGCATTCCATGCACCAACCACTCTCTGTGTAAGAAACTTACCCTGACATTCCCTCAGTACCGACTTCCAAGCAGCTTAAAACTACGTCCCCTCGTGTTAGTCACTTCAAGCCTGGGAAAATGCCTCTGGTTATCCACATGGTCAAAGCCTCTCATCATCTTATTACAATTACTTATGTACAGGTTAGGAGAAATATAGCTTCAACATCACCTCACAGCTCTTGAACTCAATCACACGGTTGATGAAGGCCATCACACCAGATGCCTTCCTAACAACACTGCCAACTTCCACAGCAGCTTTGAATGTCGTATGGACATGAACCCCAAGATCTCTCTGACCCTCCACACTGCCAAGAGTCTTACCATTAATATTTTATTCTGTGTTTAAACTTGACCTGCAGAAATGAACCTCTTCATCTGTGTTGAACTCCCTCTGCCACTTCCCAGTTCTGCATCCGAGGCGAGGAAATAGATTGCTGAGCCTCTGGCTAGGATCATTATGTCCTCATTGTCCACGGGAATGGTACCGGAGGATTGGAGGGAGGCGAATGTTGTCCCCTTGTTCAAAAAGGGTCGTAGGGATAGTCTGGATAATTATAGACCATTGATCCTTACATCTGTGGTGGGAAAGCTGTTGGAAAAGATTCACAAAGATAGGATTTATTGGCATTTAGAGAATCATGGTCTGATCAGTGACAGTCAGCATGGCTTTCTGAAGGGCAGATCGTGTCTAACAAGCCTGATGGAGTTCTTTTAGGAGGTGACCAGGTATATAGATAAGGGTAGTGCAGTGGATGTGATCTACATGGATTTAGTAATGCATTTGATAAGGTTCCACACGGTAGGCTTAATCAGAAAGTCAGAAGGCATGGGATCCGGGGATGTTTGACCAGGTGGATTCAGAATTGGCTTGCCTGCTGAAAGCAGAGAGTTGTGGTGGAGGGAGTACATTTGGATTGGAGGGTTGTGACTAGTGGTGTCCCACAAGGATCAGTTCTGGGACCCCTACTTTTCGAGATTTTTATTAACGACCTGGATGTGGGGGTAGAAGGATGGGTTGGCAAGTTTTCAGAAGACACAAAGGTTGGTGGTGTTGTGGATAGTGCAGAGGATTTTCAAAGATTGCAGAGAGACATTGATAGGATGCAGGAGTGGGCTGAGAAGTGGCAGATAGAGTTCAACTTGGAGAAGTGTGAGTTGGTACACTTTGGAAGGACAAACTCCAAGGCAGAGTACAAAGTAAATGGCAGGATACTTCAAAGTGTGGAGGAGCAGAGGGATCTGGGGCTACATGTCCACAGATCCCTGAAAGTTGCCTCACAGGTAGACAGAGTATTTAAGAAAGCTTAAATAAGCTTTCATAAGTCGAGGGATAGAGTTTAAGAGACGCGATCTAACGATGCAGCTCTATAAAACTCTGGTTGGGCCACACTTGGAGTACTCTGTCCAGTTCTGGTCACCTCACCATAAGAACGATGTGGAAGCACTGGAAAGGGTACAGAGGAGATTTACCAGAATGCTGCCTGATTTAGAGAGCATGGATTATGATCAGAGATTAAGGGAGCTAGGTCTTTACTCTCTGGAGAGAAGGAGGATGAGAGGAGAAATGATAGAGGTATAGTTGATATTAAGGGGAATAGATAGATAGCCAGCGCCTCTTCCCCAGTGCACCACTGCTCAATACAAGAGGACATGGCTTTAAGGTAAGGGGAGGGAAGTTCAAGGGGGATATTAGAGGAAGATTTTATACTCAAGAGAGTGGTTGGTGTGTGGAATGCACTGCCCGAGTCAGTGATGGAGGCAGATACACTAGTGAAGTTTAAGAGGCTACTGGACAGGTATATGGAGGAATTTAAGCTTAGGGAGGCAGAGTTTAAGGGTCAGCACAACATTGTGGGCCGAAGGGCCTGTACTGTGCTGTATTGTCCTATGTTCTATCTATTCCTCGCTGAAATCTCTTTTAATTTAATTTTTCATTGAAGGCACGACACAGTACAGAAAACGTAATGCATTACATTTTCCTCCATTTTCTTTGATATCTTACCCCTAAACAACACCACAACGTCATCAGTGGGGCCTTCTGGGAGTTGTAGTCATTGTTCCTCGCTCGCTCCCTGTCAAAGCATGTTTCGTCAGCCACCACAGACGTCACCGAAACAGACCCACCGAGGCGCGAAGGGGAATCACACCCGTCCTTGTGGGCGCCGAGGCCGGCGACACCGACAGAAGCGAATCGCTGAACTCCTCCATGGCGATGGAGCGGAAGAGGAGGGGCTGAACATGGGCCGATTTCTTCCAGCCTATCGTAGCTCAGACTTAACACTGACCCCTGCTGTCACTGGCTGTGGTGCCTGTCGCTCAAATGTGAACTCAGAGGGTGATTAGTTTATGTAAACGTCAGTCAGCCTTCCTGACCTTATGAGTTTGGATTTGGATTTATAACGGGACAGGAAGCACATTGGAAGAAATGTGAGTTTTTATGTGATAGTGCATCAGTCTCCGAGTTACATTATTTACAATTAAAGGGCAAAGGCCGTTGTGAGGTGATTTACTGGAGGTTATATGGAGATAATATTGGAAGGGATATCAAACTTGGAATTGTTTGGGATATGATTAGAAAATGGGGGGATTTGTGGGTATCATAATATTCCAGTGATGATTAATGAGGGCAGAATGATTGTTACTGAAACAGGGGAGGTTGTGTTACTGGCTGGGTCATTTGCTGAGATTCATAATCAGGATAATTTAAGTGAAGAAGTTAAACAATGTAGGGATCTGTTTTTCAGTGCTGGAATGATGTGCTGGAAGTCAGCTGTAGCAATGATAGTATCACTGATGGAGAGATTTCTTTGTATGAATATAAGAAGTCTATTAATAATGCAGGTCAGGTGTTCCCAGGAAAGAGTGATATTTGAAATTGTAATTGTTTCCAATTCGCTTTTGTGAAAATATTAAATGTTTGAATTGTGCATCTACTTTCCTCATGGAAAATGGAAATAGTAGTTCCTATTCTAAAACCTGGCAGATCCCCATTTGATCCTTCTAGTTAAGCGCCGATATCGTGAATGCCTCATTTATGTAAACTTATGGAATGTATGGTAATCAAGCGCTTGAGTTATATTTTGGAAAGAGTGGTGATAAAGTGTTTTATTAGAGTGGATTTTGGAAGGGTGAAATGACATTAGATTCAGTTTTAGACTTGGAAGATGATATTCGGAAAACACAATTAAATAAAGATGTTGTAATAGCAGTATTTCTTGATACTGAAAAGGGAAATGATATGGAAGAAAGGACTTTTGATTAAATTAGGAGTGAGGGGGACATTGTATAATTTTTTTGAGGTTTTTTTGGATGGACTGTCCAAGTACCGGTCGGCATGTTATGTTTGTGTTTCTATGAGATAGAGAATGGGATCCCACAAGGCAGTATTTGTAGCCCTTTATTATTTAATATTATGATTAATGATATTTTCTCTGAGATGGGAAAATGGGATACCCTGGGTTAATCACAATATACAGATGACGTAGCTTTATAGATTAGAGGTATTTATTGCAATTTACAATTAATAGGTCAAACAGTGGACAGATTGATGAGGATTTTAAGCTTTCAGTCATTAACACATTGCATGGTTTACAAACAGCATTAATAGACTTGCACTTGATTTAAAATTATATGATTAATAATAGTCTGTGCGAAAACTTTATTCCGCTCGTCCCATTGACCTGCACCCAGTCCGTAACCCTCCAGACCTCTCCCATCCACGTATCTATCCAATTTATTCTTGAAACTTAAGAGTGAGCCCGCATTTACCACGTCAGATGGCAGCTCGTTCCACACTCCCAATACCCTCTGAGTGAAGAAGTTCCTCCTAATGTTCCCCCTAAAGCTTTCCCCTTTCACCCTAAAACCATGTCCTCTCGTATTTATCGTTCCTAATCTAAATGGAAAGAACCTACTCGCATTTACTGTCTATATCCCCCATAATTTTGTAAACCTCTATCAAATCTCCCCTCATTCTTCTACGCTTCAAGGAATAAAGTCCTAACCTGTTCAATCTTTCCCTATAACTCAACTCCTGAAGACCTGGCAACATCCTAGCAAATCTTCTCTGCACTCTTTCAATCTCTCCAAACTCTCCATGGATTCCTCATGTCTGAAACTTCTGAACTAACCTCCCATGTGGGACCTTGTCAAAGGCCTTACTAAAGTTCATGTAGACAACATCCACAGCCTTTCCTTCACCTACTTTGTTGGTAACCTCCTCGAAAATCTCTTTCAGATTCATTATACACGATCTACCATGCACAAAGCCATACTGACTATCCTTAATCAGCCCTTGGCTGTCCAAATACTTGTAAATCCGATCTCTCAGAACATCTTCCAATTATTTACCTACTACTGATGTCAGGTTCACTGGCCTGTAATTACCTGGTTTACTATTGGAGCCTTTTTAAACAACGGAATAACATGAGCTACCCTCCAATCCTCCGGCACTGCACCCGTGGCTGAGGACATTTTAAATATTTCTGTCAGGGCCCCTGGAATTTCTACTCTAGTCTCTCTCATGGTCTGAGGAAATATCAAGTCAGGCCTGGGGGATTTATCTACATTTATTCGCTGTAAGGCAGCAAGCACCTCCTCCTCTTTAATCTACAAATGTTCCATGACACTACTGCTTTTTTCCCTTCCTTCCATATAAACTATGCCAGTTTCCTGAGTAAATACTGATGCAAAAAAACTGTTTAAGATCTCCGCCATCTCGTAAGGCTCCAGACATAGACGACCACTCTGATCTTCTAGGGGACCAATTTTGTCCCTTACTATCCTTTTACTCTTAATATACTTGTAGAAACCCTTCAGGTTTTCCTTCACATTATCTGCCAAAGCCACCTCATGTCTTCTTTTTTTCCTTCCAGATTTCCTTCTTTAGTATTTTCTTACCTTTTCTATACTCTAAGTAACTCATTTGCTCTTTGTTGCCTCTACCTGCTATACACTTCTCTCTTTTTCTTAACCAGATCGCCAATATCCCTTGAAAACCAAGGTTCCCTATGCCTGTTAACTTTGTCTTTAATCCTGGCAGGAAAATGCAAACTCTGCACCCTCAAAATTTCACATTTGGAGGCCTTTCACTTACTGAACACATCCTTGTCAGGGGAAAAAAAACTTATCCCGATCCACTCTTCCTAGATCTTTTCTCATTTCCACAAAATTGGCCCTTCTGCAATTTAGAAACTCAACTCGAGGACCAGGCCTATCTTTATCCATCATTAACTTGAAACTAATGACATTATGGTCACTGGACACAAAATGTTCACCTACACATACTTCTGTCACCTGACCTGTCTGGTTTCCTAATAGGAGATCAAGTATTGCATCCTCTCTTGTAGGTACCTCTATATATTGATTTAGAAAACTTTCCTGAAAACATTTCACAAACTCCAAGCCATCTAGCCCTATTACAGTGTGGGAGTCCCAGTCAATATGTGGAAAGTTAAAATCCCCTACTATTACAACTTCCTGTTTCTTACATCGGTCTACTATCTTTATACAGATTTGCTCCTCCAATTCTCTCTGACTATTGGGCGGTCTATAATACACCCCTATTAGTGTGGTCACACCTTTCCCGTTCCTCAGCTCCACCCATATGGCCTCTGTAGACAAGCCCTCCGGGCTGTCCTGTCTACGCACAGCTGTGATATTTTCCCTGACCAGTAATGCATAATCAGATTCTTGCATATATGGGAACTTAGATAATTATTTTTTGTAAAAAAAATGTCTAACCTGAAGATATTGCAGAAAGTGTGTATGAGAGAGAGAATATTTGCTAATTAACTCTTCAAAAGTCATCAATCGACCATCACAAAATAAATGAAAATAAAAATAAATAAATCTGCAAAAAAAAAGCAGATCCCCTTAATCACTAAAGATTAAACAAGATTGGGAGAGAGAACTTAATATGACCTTTGTTAATGAAGATGGTCAATTCTTCTTTAATATGAACCAATCAGTGTTTAATTCAATTTAAAATTGTTCACTGTTACTATTTAACAAAGGAGAGACTATCCAAAATATTTCCTAACATAGACAATTATTGCGATAGGTGTAAAACTGAAGTAGGCACTTTTTCACATATGTTCTGGTCATGTTCTTCATCAAAATCTTTTTGGAAATCTTTATTTTCTACAATTTCTAAAACTGTTAAAATTAATTTGATTTCTGTCTATACATGCAGTCCTCGCATGACCTTTATCCTCCTCCACCTCACTATCTTCTCTAACACTCTGGTTCCCCTCCCTCTGCAAATCTTTTCTACCCCCTCCCCCCCCCCCCCGAGTAGCACTGGCAAATCTACCCGCAAGGATGTTAGTCCCCTTCCAGTTCAGGGGCAAACCGTCCCATCGGAACAGACCCCACCTTCCCGGGAACAAAGGCCAATTGTCCAGAAACATGAAGCCCTCCCTCCTGCACCATCTCCTTAGTCACGTATTTAGCTGCACTCTCCGCACATTTATATTTACAGAGACTTTACTCCTGACGCCGGTCCCGGGACCCGACCCGTTTACAGACCCGGAGCGGAACCGGAGCAGATTCTCAGCCACTGGTTTACTACAACCGCAATCCGGAAGAGAGGATAAAGTTTCCCCGTGAATTTATTCCCAGTGAAGGTGTGGAGATGGGACTTGGTCTCCGCGTTGTAAAATGAAACTGTCCCGGACTCGTAACTGAGATAAACTCCCACCCTCCCGGGGATGGGGCCGACAGCGAGACGGGAATCGGGGGAGGTGAGAACACGGATCATGTCATAATCCCGATGTAACACGTCATCAACCCGCCCGATGACCCAGAATCCGGTCTCCGGTCTCAGTCCGAAACCTCCCTTCCTCTTCTCAGACTCTGCGGCGATTCCCAGAAACCAGAACTGAATCCCCGTCACCTCCACCTCCCAGTAATGTCTCCCCGATGTGAATCCCTCCGATCCCAGCACACATTCCCAGTGTGTCAATCTCTTCCCAGTGTCAGGGAGATTCCTCCAGGTCCGGGTCCCTCTCACACTCTTCCGATCCTCAGACACCTCGAGACACGGACCCGCCGTTTCCACATCCAGGGTGACAGAGACTGGGGGGAGAAGCAGAGAATTAGAGAGTCCCCGGGGATCGGGGGGAGACTCGGACAGCGCGGCCCCGGGGATCGGGGGGAGACTAGGGCAGCGCGGCCCCGGGGATCAGGGGGAGACGGGCAGCGCGGCCCCGGGGATCGGGGGGAGACTCGGACAGCGCGGCCCCGGGGATCGGGGGGAGACTCGGGCAGCGCGGCCCCGGGGATCGGGGGGAGACTCGGGCAGCGCGGCCCCGGGGATCGGGGGGAGACTCGGGCGGCGCGGCCCCGGGGATCGTGGGGAGACTCGGGCAGCGCGGCCCCGGGGATCGGGGGGACTCGGGCAGCGAGGCCCCGGGGATCGGGGGGAGACTCGGGCAGCGCGGCCCCGGGGATCGGGGGGAAACTCGGGCTGCGGGGCCCCGGGGATCGGGGGGAGACTCGGGCTGCGCGGCCCCGGGGATCGGGGGGAGACTCGGGCGGCGCGGCCCCGGGAATCGGGGGGAGACTCGGGCAGCGCGGCCCCGGGGATCGGGGGGAGACTCGGGCGGCGCGGCCCCGGGGATCGGGGGGTGACCCGGGCGGCGCGGCCTCGGGGATCTGGGGGAGACTCGGGCAGCGCGGCCCCGGGGATCGGGGGGAGACTCGGGCAGCGCGGCCCCGGGGATCGGGGGGTGACCCGGGCGGCGCGGCCTCGGGGATCGGGTGGAGACTCGGGCGGCGGGGTTCGGGGGAAGACTCGGGCAGCGCGGCCCCGAGGTCTCCTCAAGGGTTTTCCGCTGGACGGAGAGCAGAGAGACCCCTGGCCTTTGACTCCTCCGACAGGGGAAACATCCTCCCTCACTCCTGCCTGAAAGAATTTTGTGTTTCCATGAGATCTCCTCTCATTCTTCGAAACTGGGAACAGAGAACATAGAGCAGTACAGCACAGGAACAGGCCCGTGGAGGGGGCAAAGATGGCAGATGAGGATGACTTTGTCCCCTTTCCCACGACCCCATCCCCCGCAGCCCCTCATTAGGACAGGGGATGAATTTGCAGGAACCCTTAAGCAACACAGGTCTGATGAAGTGTTTCAGTCTGAACCGTGGACTGTTTACTCTTTTCCATAGAAACTTCCCGGCCTGCTGTTCCCCCAACAATTTGTGTGTGTTAAATTAATTTTCAAATAGGTTACAGAAAGAAAAAAAAACCCTTCCCCTCCCCCCAACATCCCGAAAGAAAAAAAAGAAGAAAAAATAAATAAAGGAAGAAAGAATGCCTGGATATCGGAAGATCCCCACATGCTCCATGGAGTTCATAATAGCTTTAATATGTATATTTATTTATTTCCCCAGATAACCAATAATTTTATCTTCGGAGCACCTATATATTTAATCCTATTTTTTGTATATAAGTGCGCCAAATTTTCAGAAATATTTCATATTTATCTCTTAAATTATAAATAATTTATAAATAATTTTTTCAGGTGGAATGCAGCTAAAAATTTCATTCTTCCGACGATCTATACTTAAGTATGAATCCGATTTCCAAGTAACTGCAATAGCGTTTCTGGCTACTGCCATTGCAATTTTTTTAGGAATTCTTTCTGATGTTTATTCAATTTGGATTTTTATTTTATCCCTTCAATATCGCCTTGTAAAAACAATATTGAATTGTGTGGAAGTTATATTCCAATCATTTGTTCCAGTAAAACTCTTAAATTCGTCCAAAAAGGTTGAATTTTAGAACAAGACCAAGTAGAGTGTAAAAAATTACCAATTTCTTGATTACATCGAAAACATTGATCATAAATTTGAGTTTAATCTATTTTTTGTGGTGTAATATATATTTGATGTAAAATGTTATATAGTACTAATCTTAGTCGAACATTTATTGTATTTGTCATACTGTCAAGACATAATCTTGACCAACTTGTTTCATCAATTTAATATTCAAATCAGTTTCATTATGTTTAACGTGGTTACTCCAGTCTATAATAATACATAATATTTCAACTCTCATAATACCTTGGGGAATTATTTTAAAATTCTCCATGTTGCTATGTTTCTCCCCTCCGATCATCCAGGCAAAGAAAGAAAGATAAAAGAAAAATAAAACCCCTGCTAATTTTGTGAATAAAAAAAGACACAACATTACCCCCCTCCGTTGTGCGGGTCATGGCAAACGCCATGATTACACACGTGAATCCCGTAGCGATCGATCCGAAGTTCCCCCAGCTCTCCCGTAAAATGAAAAAAGTATATATAAGAAAAAATAATATCACTACTCTCGATTAATATTTCTAAAATGTTTACCTTTCGCCCCCTGTATCATATAATTAAAAGTATATTTAAATATTCTGCTGTCCTTAATGTCCATCAACTCACTTCAGTGTCCCTGTCTTCATCTTTAATCTGCTTCACTTTTAAATCTTTACTGTGACTAGCGAATATTTGGAAGTTCTTGTGCAAACTCCTCTGCATCCCGATGATCAGTAGAAAATCTTCTTTTTCCGTCATCCAAAAAAATTATCAGTGTTGCTGGGTGGCGCAATATAAATTTATAACCCTTTTCCCATAAAACATTTTTCGCTGGCTTCAATTTCTTCTTTCTCTTCAAAAGGTCATAACTTATATCAGGATAGAAAAGAACTGCTTTCTCTTCTATCATCAATGGCTCATTTTTCTTTCTGGCATATTGGGCAGCCGCCTTCAAGATCTTTTCTTTATCTTGATATCTTAAACATTTTATCAAGATTGGTCGTGGGTTTTGATCTTAAAGCTCTGTGGACCCTTTCGATTTCAATCAACTAGGTTCCCTCTTCCATTTCCAAATTTTCCGGGATCCATTTTTCAAAAATTTTTATTGGATCCTCTCCCTCTATCCCTTCTTTTAAGAACAACAATTTTAATATTATTTTGTCTACTAAATTTTTTCTATTTTTTCCAACAGTCGTTTTCTTTCTGATGTCCAGGCAAGAGTATTATCTTCCATTTTCTTCATTCTCTCAATAGTTTCTCCCGTTCTTTCTTCCAGGTTTTTTACTTTCTTGTCCATTTTCTCCTATTTTTTCACCACTTTATCAAACATAGCCTTCATTTTTTTAATATTTTCTTGTATTATTTTTAATTTTTTAAATTCATGCATTATTTGCACCAAGGAAGGAACTCTGATGTATCCAGAATATCTTCCACCTCCAATCTCTTCCTGTTGTTCTTCTTTTACCTCCTCATCTTCATCTGTATATGCCAGAGAATCCGAATCCACCGCGGGTTCATTGTCACTTCCGCTTCCAATCGTAGCTGGGATTTGTAGTTCAATGTGCTCATGTTTGCGCATGCCCTTGCCCAGTTCCTGTTGTTCCTTCTTGGAGACTATTGATGCTGCGGGCGATTTCTGTTCTGTATCGCCGGATTGAGATGCAGAGGCTTCTTCATAGTGGCCGGCCCAACTTGTACTATCTTCAAAGTAATAGTTTTCTTCCTTGTCTGTTTAGGAGGCATCTCTAAGGAAAATTCTGAGTAGGTTAGACGTAGTTTTTAGGAAATATTTACTAACTTTTCTTCACTTAAACATTAATTTATTAGTTTTTTTTTACGGGAGAGCTGGATATCCGCGTCTCGATCCCACGTCATCACATGACGTCCCCTTCCCAAACAATTTGTGTGTGTTACTCTGCTTTAAATATACTCAATTATTTGGCCTCCACAGCTACCTGTGGCAGATTACTATCCTGTGGATAAAGGAATTCCTCCTCATCTCTGTCCTAAATGGACATCCCTATAGTCGGAGGCTGTGCTTACCGTTCTCGACCCACCCACATCCTCCCAACATCAACTCTCTCCAGACAGGTGTCAGAGAGATCTGGCGAGACCCTTCATCAGGACCTGTGTAGCTTGGATTACCAGCATCTGCAGATTTTCTCCTGTTTGATTTTTAAAGCAGAAGTTACTAAGTAAACTTCTTGATTAGTCAGAGTCTCAAAAGTTATGGGGAGGAAGTGGGAGAATAGGGTTGAGTGGGATAATAAATCAGCCATTCTTCTAAACTCCGGTGAGTACAGGCCCAGAACCATCAAACACTCCTCATATGTTAACTCTGTCATTCCCAAAATTATTCTTGTGAATCTTCTGGACCCCCTCCAATGCCAGTACACGTTTTCCAATAGAAGGGACCCAAAACTGCTCACAATACTCCAAGTGTGGTCTAACCAATGCCTTATTAAAACCTCAGAATTACATCCTTGCTCTTGTACTCTAATCCTCTCGAAATGAAAGCAAACATTGAGTTTGCCAATCTTACCACTGACACAAACTGCAAGTTAACCTTCAAGGAATCCTGCACAAGGACACCCATGTCCGTTTGCACCTCTGATTTTTGAATTTCACCCTGTTTACAGAATTGTCTATGTCTTTATTCCTTCGACCAAAGTCGTACCTGCCTAAGTTTGTACCTGCCAAACCCTACCTGTGCTACAAGATCCTCATTCTGTATACCGGTGCTTTCAAATAAGACCATAAGACAAAGCAGCAGAAGCCGGCCATTCGGCCCTTCGAATCTGCTCCACCATTTAATCATGAGCTGATCCATTCTCCCATTTATTCCCACTCCCCCACCTTCTCACCATGACCTTTGATTCCCTGGCTGCTCAGATACCGATCAATCTCTGTCTTAAATACACCCAATGACTTGGCTTCCACTGCCGCAAGAAATTCACAGATTCACCACCCTCTGGCTAAAAAAATGTCCTCGCATCTCCGTTCTGAATGGGCGCCCTTCAATCCTTAAGTCATGCTCTCTCGTACTAGACTCCCCCACCATGGGAAACAACTTTGCCACATCCACTCTGTCCATGCCTTTTAACATTCGAAATGTTTCTGTGAGGTACCCCCTCATTCTTCTAAACTCCAAGGGGTACAATCCAAGAGCGGTCAAATGTTCCTCATATGTTAACCCTCTCATTCCCAGAATCATTCTAGTCAATCTGCTTTAAACCCTCTCCAATGTCAGCACATCCTTTCTTAAATAAGGTGCCCAAAACTCCACACAGTACTCCAAGTGAGGTCTTACCAGTGCCTTATAGAGCCTCAACATCACATCCCTGCTCCTATACTCTATTCCTCTAGAAATGAATGCCAACATTGCATTCGCCTTCTTCACCACCGACTCAACCTGGAGGTTAACCTTAAGGGTATCCTGCATGAGCACTCCCAAGTCCCGTTGCATTTCAGAACTTTGAATTCACTCTCCATTTAAATAATAGTCTGCCCATTTATTTCTTCTACCAACATGCATGACCATACACTTTTCAACATTGTATTTCTTTTGCCACTTCTTTGACCATTCTCCTAATCTATCCAACTCTCTCGGCAGACTCTCTGTTTCCTCAGCACTACTGGCCCCTCCACTTATCTTTGTATCATCAGCAAACTTAGCCACAAAGCCATCTATTCCATAATCCAAATCGTTGATATACAACGTAAGAAGAAGCGGCCCCAACAAGGACCCCTGTGGAACACCACTGGTAACCGACAGCCAACCAGAATGGGATCCCTTTATTCCCACTCTCTGTTTCCTGCCAATCAGTCAATGCTCTATCCACATATATAAATTTCCCATAATTCCATGGGCTCTTATCTTGTTTAGCAGCCTCATGTGTGGCACCTTGTCAAAGGCCTTCTGAAAATCCAAATACACAACATCCACTGCATCTCCCTTGTCTAGCCTACTTGTAATCTCCTCAAAAAATTTCAATGGGTTTGTCAGGCAGGATTTTCCTTTAAGGAAACCATGCTGAGTTTGGCCTATCTTGTCATATGCCTCCAGATACTCGGTAACCTCATCCTTGACAATTGACTCCAGAAACTTCCCAACCACCGATGTCAAGCTAACAGGTTTATAATTTACTTTTTGCTTCCTTGCCCCTTTCTTAAATACCAGAGTGGCATTTACAATCTTCCACTACTCCAGAACCATGCCAGAGTCTATTGACTTTTGAAAGATCATTGCTAATGCCTCCGCGATCTCCACAGCTACTTCCTTCAAAACACAAGGGTGCATTTCATCTGGTCCGGGAGATTTATCTACCCTTAGACTATTCAGCTTCCTGAGTACTTTCTCTGTCGTAATTGTGACTGCGCACACTTCTCTTCCCTGACACCCTTGAGAGTCCGGTATACTGCTGATATCTTCCTCAGTGAGGACTGATGCAAATACTCGTTCAGTTCCTCAGCCATCTCCTTACCTCCCATTACAATTTCTCCACCATCATTTTGTATCGGTCCTATATCCACTCTCACCTGTTTTTGTACTCTTTATATACTTGAAAAAGCTTTTAGTATCTTCTTTGATATTATTTGCTAGCTTCCTTTCATAGTTCACCTTTTCCCGCTTAATGGCCTACTTAGTTTCCTTTTGTAAGCTTTTAAAAACTTCCCAATCCTCTGTCTTCCCACTAATTTTTGCTTCCTTGAATGCCCTCTCCTTTGCTTTTACTTTGGCTTTGACTTCTTTTGTCAGCCACGGTCGCATCCTTTCTCCATTCGAAAATTTCTTCTTTTTTGGAATATATCTGTGTTGCATCTTCCTCACTTCTCGCATAAACTCCAGCCACTGCTGCTCTGCCGTCCTCCCGCTATTGTCCCTTTCCAGTCAAATTTGGCCAGTTCCTCTCTCGTGCCACTGTAATTTCCTTTACTCCACTGCAATACCGACACATCGGATTTCGGCTTCTCTTTCTCAAATTTCACAGTGAACTCAATCATGTTACGATCACTGCCTCCTAACGGTTCCTTCACCTCAATCTCTCTAATCACCTCTGGGTCATTACACAATATCCAATCCAGTACAGCCGATCCCCTAGTGGGCTCAACAACAAGCTGTTCTGAAAAGCCATCTCGTAGACATTCTACAAATTCTCTGTCTTGAGATCCAGTGTCGACCTGATTTACCCAATCCACTCGCATGTTAAAATCCCCCACAATTATCATAACACTGCCCTTCTGGCAAGCCTTTTCTATTTCCTGCTGTAATTTGTAGTCCACCTCACTGCAGCTGTTAGGAGGCCTGTAGATAACTGCCATCAGGGTCCTTTTACCCCTGCGATTTCTTAGCTCAACCGAGAAAGGTTCTGCACCTTCTGATCTTATGTCACCTCTTTCTAATGATTTAATATCATTTCTTACCAATTAAGCCACGCCACCCCCTCTGCCTACCTGCCTATCCTTCCGATACACCGTGTATCCTTGGACGTTCAGCTCTCAGAGACATGCATCCTTTAGCCACGTCTCAGTGATGGCCACAAAATTATACCTGCCAATCTGTAGCTGTACGACAAGATCATCCACCTTATTCCTTATGCTGTGTGTATTTAAGTATAACACCTTAAGTCCAATATTTGGCACTTTTTGTTTTGATTGCACTGCAACTCATCCCAGTGGCTGCAAATATGCCCCATCACCTGCCTGTCCTTCCTGACATCTTTACTGCTCACTATCTTAGATTTATTTCTGATTTCCCCCTCCTCCTGTCTATCATTCCGGTTTCCCACCCCCCTGCCAAATTAGTTTAAACCCTCCCTAACAGCTCTATTAAACATTCCCGCTATGATATTGATCCCCTTCGGGTTCAGGTGTAACCCGTACTCTGGCACATGGAAGGCAACACACCATGCGGGTAAATCTATCAGGCTCACAGAATCTCCTGTCTGTTCCCCTGACTATGGAATCCCCTATGACTACCGCATTCCTCTTCTCCCTCCTTCCCTCCTGCACAACAGCGCCAGGCTCAGTGCCAGAGACCCGATCACCGTGGCCGTCCCCTGTCAGGTCATCCCCCTCAACAGCATCCGAAACGATATACTTGTTGCTGAGAGGGGCAGCCACAGGGGTGCTCTCCACTATCCGGGCATTTCCCTTCCCTCTCCTGACAGTCACCCAGTTTTCTGACCCCTGTAGCCTAGGGATGACTACCTCCCTGTAGCTCCTGTCTATCACCTCTTCATTTTCTCTAATAAGCAGTAGGTCATCAAGCTGCAGCTCCAGATCACTAACACGGTCTCCGAGGAGCTGAATCTCGGTTCACCTGGTGCAGATGTGGCTATCAGGGAGGCTGGAGGTCTCCCAGGATTCCCACATCTGACACCCTGAACAAAGCACTAACCCTGCAGACATGCTAACCTAATTCTACAGGAATGAAACAAAGTAAGATAGACCTACTCACCCACTTACTTCGCCAAACACACAAACTTTTTAAACCATTAGCTAATGTGCCCTGCTGTTCCCCCGTCCGTCCGGGCCGATTTGCCAAGGAGAGAAAAAGAGTCGGTGCCTCGCTCTCGCCTCTTCCCGTTACCGCCTAAGCCCGTTGAGCCAAAGCCCTACACTCTGCTGCCACCCACTCCGCTGCCCGCTGTATAGGGTGGTCATCTTTTTAAACTCTCCGCGCTGTCCTGCGCAGTCTCGCCGTTCTTGTACGCCAAGTTTTTAAAAAAAACTGCCTTCCTTCAGAATTTAGCTCCCACGCCGCCCTTCTTGTCCCAATCTAAAAAAACACTTTCAGTCCTGTATTCATCAGCCTATTCCACACTGTCCACATGAAATTCAGCAAGGCCTTTGATGTCGATGATAGACCACACTTGGAGTATTATCTGCATTTCCAGTTCCCGAATATGGGGAGGATGTCATTACACTGGACAGGAGGCTTCAGGAGGATGTTACCAGGACTGGGGGCTTGGGTTAAAAGCAGAGAGTGGATAAGCTTGGGCTATTCAGCAGTAGTGTAGGATGTTCAGGTTTGACCTCTTATCAAGGTAAATAATTCTTAAGGAGCTTAAATAATGTTTCTTTTTCCAAGAAATGGGAGTACAGAACCAGAGGCCTCAGATTGAAAGTGAGACGGGAAATTTTTCTGAGTGGTCTATCGGGTAATATTCTCATAGAGAGGGCGGTTGGTAAATGGAATTTGCCCTCAGATGCTGTAGAAACAGGTAAAAATAAAATATTTTAAAATAAATTTGGGCAGGTACACAGATGGGAAATGGTTAGAGGGATGGGGGGTGGGCAAACACACACAAATGGGCCGTGCTCAAGAAGACATCTTAGTCTTGCAGATTGATGAAGTGGGCCGTGAGTTCAACATCCATCAAACCCTCCCAGATCATCCTCCTGAGGAATCTCACCCCGGAGTCTGTCTGTGAAGTGTTGATGTGACGTCACGTCAGAGAGCAGCTCAGTGTCACAGAACAGACAGACTGGGTAAGGAAGGCAGATTTCAATCCTAAATGGGAATTTGTGCCTATTTCTGTGGCCGTGTGTCACACTCTGATTGTGTGTGTGTGTGTGTGTGTGTGTGTGTGTGTGTGTGTGTGTGTGTGTGTGTGTGAGAGAGAGTGTGTGTGTGTGTGTGTGTGTGTGTGTGTGTGTGTGTGTGTGTAAATATCCGTGTGGTGTGTATACACATTGAAGGAGAGTGTGCACATTGAAGAATTTGTATGTTTCAGTGTGTCATCACATGTCTGGTGTATGTTGATAATGTGTCACACGTGATTGAGTTGTTTAAATGAATAAATGACTGTCTCTGAAGAGATTGGTCTCCAGGTTACTGAGGGAAATAACACCGTACATTGCTTAGGCTCTGACTACAATCTGCCAATCCTTCCTGTGTATGTGTGTGAGGGAGCTTTGCCAGGCCGGTTATGCTGTGTGTGCTTCTCCCGAGATGAAATCTTGACCCATGTCAATGCTTGTTGGTGTGTCCGAGCTCATTCTCACAATGCTTCAATGTAGTGGTCTGATCACCATAAGACATAGGAGCAGAATTAGGCCATTTGCCTGTCGAGTCTGCTCCGCTATTCAATCATGGCTGATCCTTTTTTTCCCTCCTCAGCCCCACTCCCTGGCCTTCTCCCCGTAACCTTTGATGCTGTGTTCAATCTAGAACCTATCAAGCTCTGCCTTAAATACACACAACAAGTTCCGCAAATTCACCAGCTGCTGGCACAAATTTCTCTGCATCTAATTTTAAATAGAACCCCCTCTATCTTGAGGCTGTGCCCTCTTGTCCTAAACTCCACCACCATGGGAAACATCCTTTCCACATCTACTCTCTCTAGAACTTTCAACATTTGAAAGGTTTCAATGAGATCCCCCCTCATCTTTCTAAATTCCAGCGAGTATAGACACAGAGCTATCAAACGTTCCTCGTATGATAACCCTTTCATTCCTGGAATCATCCTTATGAAATGAACCTTCTGCAATGCCAGCACACCTTTTCTTAGATGAGGAGCCCAAAACCGTTCACAATACTCAAGGTGAGGCTTCACCAGTGCCTTATAAAGCCTCAGCATCACATCCCTGCTCTTGGATTGAATGCTATTCTAAACCACAGATTAAAAGCCAGGAGCAACAGGCTCTGGGACAGCTTCTTCAACCAGACCATTAGACTGATTAACTCATGTGGACACAACTGTATTTCTATGTTATATTAACCAGCCTGTTGTACATATTCTTCATCATAAATTACTATAAATTGCATATTGCACATTTAGACGGAGATGTAACATAAAGATTTTTAATCCTCATGTATATGAAGGATGTAAGTAATAAAGTCAATTCAATTCAAATCAATTTATTGGGTTTTTTTTCATCCCAATCAGTCTTTCAGTTCCTCTCTGTAGATATTTAAAAGCTTCTCAATCCTCTGTCTTCCTGTTAATTTTTGTTTTGTTGCATGCCCTCTCTTTTGCCTTTACATTAACTTGTCTTCCCTTGTCAGCCACGGTTATACTATTTTGCCATTTGAGTATTTATTTATTTTTGGAATACATCTATCCTTCACCTTCCTAATTTTCCCAGAAACTGACATCATTTCTGCTCTGCTCTCATTCCTGCCAGCATCTCCTTCCAATTTGCTTTGGCCAACTCCTCTCTCAGACCACTGTAATTTCTTTTACTCCTCTGAAATAATACAATATCAGACTTTACTTTCTCCTTATCAGATTTTAAGTTGAACTCAGTCATGTTGTGAGCACTGCTTCCTAAGGTTTCTTTTAACTACTCACCTCTGGTTCAATACATAACACCCAATCCAGTAGAGCTGTTCCCCGAGTAGGCTCAACGACAAACTGCTCTGGAAAGCCATCACTTTGCATTCAACAAACTCACTCTCTTGAGATCCTTTACCAACCTGATTTTCCCAATTGACCTGCATGTTGAAATCTCCCATGATTATCATAACATTATCCTTTTCATCAGCCTTTTCTACTTCCAGTTGTAATCTGTGGGCCACAACCCACTGACTGTTGGGAGGCCTGTATATGACTGCTGTCAGTGTCATTTTTACTTTTGCAGTTCCTTACCTCAACCCACATGGATTCAACATCTTTCAATCCTATGTCACATCTAGCTGCATTTTACAATCAGTCCTATCTCTTCATTCCAGTTCCCGAGCAACCCCCCCACCAAATTTGTTCAGACCCTCCCCAACAGCTCTATCTGAAATTACAACCCTGGGGGTGCTGCTTCTGAACATTCTACCAAGCTCCCCAAATTCTATTTTCAGGATCTCTTTGCTTTTACTTCCAATGTCATTGTCACAAATTTACCAAGATATCTAGCTCTTTTCCCTCCCTCTCTAAAATGCTGCGGACACAATTCGAGGCATCCCTGACCCTGGCACCCAGGAGGTAACATACCATTCGGGTGTCCCGTTCACATCAATAGATTCACCTGTCTGTTCCCCTGATGATTCAGTCCCCGATCATGACCACTCCCCTCTTCTGCCTCTATCAACAGTGAGAGATGCTGATCCGGAAGGGGGAAGAACTGTGTCAGTCAGAGTCTGTACTCACAGCGCACATGAAGGACTTGTGTATTTTCCTGACAATCCCTGTCACCACACTGATACCCGCTTTTATTCCCTGCAATATTATCATCAGTATTAAATTCCCAGCTCCTCTGCTAGATCCAAACTCATGTCCTGGTGTGTTAGTGCGTTTGCCTTGGATCGGAACACAGTGGTTCATCTGCCAGCCCCGCGTATTGGTTGTATCGTGACCACGTGCTGGCGTGTCCAGGGGTCTGACATCTCCAGCTGACCATGTGACAGTGATGCCTCCCAGTCGGTGGGGTTCAGATCCCCTTCAGTTCCCCTTCAGCCCAGTATTACAGACAATCTTTGCCTCAAATTGAAACTAAATTGAGCTTCATAAACAAGGAGAAATGAATCTTTGTAAGTTTTACCTCGATTAATAGCATCAAGCGTTTCTCTCAGCACTGTGTTCAACAAATATAGGTGATCGAATTTTTCAACCGGTACGGTCTCATCTGTCACTGACAATTCCTGGATATCGTCTTTAATCCTGTAAATATTAAACTGCTGGTTATAAATTGCTATTCTGAACTATTTTACAAATCCATTCAGGGTTTCAGTAAAGAGCCTATCCTACCTTCTGTTCCAACGAGCTTCCTCCTGAAATAAATAAAACAGAAATCCGATTAGACTTGGACTTACTGTCCACATCCTGAATTTCATCCAAATCATTACAAGGTGTTGAAAATTCCCACTCCTGCAATCACTCATACGCACGAACAATACAGAACCACAGGGTAACTTACCGGGAAAGTTTCTGAATGTCAGACCATTACTGAGAGGATGAAACTTACAGGGAAGACAGGACAGGCTGTGCATTATCATCTGGATATGACGTCGGGCTGATAGGATGGAGAAATTTAAGATCAGTGATGTATGTGATTGTGTGCCGGTGGAGGAAGTACCTCTATTTATGTGGAGGCTTGTGGGGAGATGTAATTCCAGATGGATTTTAACAAATTCCTCGAGAAATTTAGTGAAGAGGATGTGGAACTCGCTGCCACAGGAGTGGTTGAAATGGAAAAGCAGAGATTGAATGTAATGGGGAGGCTGGATAAACACATGAGGGACCAGATATTTTGGGGCACTGTTGCTGGTTGTGGTGAGTAGGTGGCAGGAGGATTGTGAAACAGGGAAATTGAGAGGAGAAAATGGGCCGAACGGCCTGGTTATGTTTTGAACAGTTGAACGTTCATTTGAATGTTATCTGTAAAAGTAAAGAGACAATAATAGTTTCCCTAATCTGATGTAAACTGGATACAGAAGATAAGTCTGATGTGTGGGTCAAATTCTTTGTTCTCACTGATTGACAAAGAGACCCTCACAACAACCACACCAGACACACTCACAGCCTGTGACTAGAAATGGGAGTTAATGAGAGTTTTAGAGGATATTTAATGTAGAATTAAGGACAGAGTCAGCAGCTCTGTGTTATGATCAGAATAAATAATTTCAGAGAAATTTACATTCTGTCCTGGGATGTACAGAAGTTGTGGAAGCCCAGTTTTGGGACAATAGACAATAGACAATCGGTGCAGGTGTAGGCCATTCGGCTCTTCTAGCCAGCACCACCGTTCACTGTGATCATGGCTGATCATGCACAATCAGTATCCCGTTCCTGCCCTCTCCCCATATCCCTTGACCCCGCTGTCTATAAGAGCTCTATCTAACTTTCTCTTGAAAGCATCCAGAGACTTGGCCTCCACTGCATTCTGGGGCAGAGCATTCCACACATCCACCACTCTCTGGGTGAAGAAGTTTTTCCGCATCACTGTTCTAAATGGCCTACCCCTTATTCTTAAACTGCCGCCCCTATCAGCGGGAACATGCTTCCTTCCTCCAGCGTGTCCAATCCCTTAATAATTTTATTATTATTATGGGACAACAACAACCCTGAATAGATGCATCAATTGTCTGGTGAGAAACAGTTTACTGCCATTTGTAAATGCTGTGTGTAGGAGCAACATTCCTGCTGTGCTGTGCTGTGAGGATTACATTCCTTGACTTCTCTAGTGCCTTTAACACCATCCAGCCCAAGATCCTAAAGCACAAACTAACGGAGATGGGAGTAGACTCTCACATGGTGGATTGGATAGTGGACTACTTGACAGATAGACCTCAGTATGTGCGGTTGGGAGACTGTAGGTCTGACACGGTGGTCAGCAGCACAGGAGCGCCACAGGGAACCGTACTCTCTCCGGTCCTGTTCACCCTGTACACATCAGACTTCCAATATAACTCGGAGTCCTGCCATGTGCAGAAGTTCGCTGATGACACGGCCATAGTGGGGTGTGTCAGGAATGGACAGGAGAAGGAGTATAGGAAACTGATACAGGACTTTGTGATATGGTGCAACTCAAACTACCTGCGTCTCAATATCACCAAGACCAAGGAGATGGTGGTGGACTTTAGGAGATCTAGGCCTCATATGGAGCCAGTGATCATTAATGGAGAATGTGTGGAGCAGGTTAAGACCTACAAGTATCTGGGAGTACAGTTAGACGAGAAGCTAGACTGGACTGCCAACACAGATGCCTTGTGCAGGAAGGCACAGAGTCGACTGTACTTCCTTAGAAGGTTGGCGTCATTCAATGTCTGCAGTGAGATGCTGAAGATGTTCTATAGGTCAGTTGTTGAGAGCGCCCTCTTCTTTGTGGTGGCGTGTTGGGGAGGAAGCATTAAGAAGAAGGACGCCTCACGTCTTAATAAGCTGGTAAGGAAGGCGGGCTCTGTCGTGGGCAAAGTACTGGAGAGTTTAACATCGGTAGCTGAGCGAAGGGCGCTGAGTAGGCTACGGTCAATTATGGAAAACCCTGAACATCCTCCACATAGCACCATCCAGAGACAGAGAAGCAGTTTCAGCGACAGGTTACTATCGATGCAATGCTCCTCAGACAGGATGAAGAGGTCAATACTCCCCAATGCCATTAGGCTTTACAATTCAACCGCCAGGACTTAAGAACTTTTTTTAAAGCTATTATTAATGCTTTTTGAGTTAGTGATTTAGATGCATATCATATTATTACTGAGTTAAGTATTGTATGTAATGAGTTTTTGCTACAAGTGTATGGGACATTGGAAAAAATGTTGAATTTCCCCATGGGGATGAATAAAGTATCTATCTATCTATCTATCTAACACGTCTGTTTTCTGTCTGCATTGTATTTTGTGTTATGTGTTTATTATGGTAACCAGTCACATGAGTGGGGACGTGGTAAAAGCGAAGGGAAAAAGTTACGTATCTGTACTTTGTTCTGGGCAGTTTTGAGCTGGGGACGGGCGGATGTCATTATGTTCTTGACCGCTGTGTTGCAGCTTACTTTACAATGAATTACCCTGAAGTTTCATCGCTGCAAGATTGTATTTTGCTAATGAAGGACTAAAAGCGTATCTTGGACATTTTGAAATGTCATTATTGGAGTGATTGGAGGGTGCGTCATGCAGGTATAACAACTTGTGTCAGGTCGCCAGCAGCGGAAATTGATTTGTTAGAATTGGCCGCTGTGCTGTGTTTATTTCAAATATACCACTGTTCATTTAGTGCCCTTTAGACAGAAACAAATTGAAATATAATCCCTCACCTTGAGAAATATCACTCTGTCTTTTTGATCCATCTGCTCCTTTAACTTTGAGATTTCCTCCTGAATAAACCTTATATTCTCTTGAATCTCCCGAAGATTTTTCTCCATTGGTTTGAGAATCCTCTTCTCTTCTTCCCTGAGATCCCTGAGTAAGCTCTGCTCTTTCTCAGTGATAATCTGGCGCAGTTCAGCAAACTGGGATGTGACGTGGGACTGAAGGCAGTGTGACTGTTCCTGTCGAAGGAAAGGTGAAGATTAATATACTGCATTGGTGTGTTTTGTTTCCTTTTGTCGTTAAGTTCGGTCTATTAGAGTCCATGCTACTTCTGAGTTCATTCCCGTCAACACCATTCCCTCATGTTTTCCTGAAACCTATTCTCACTTATTGACCCATAAACTCCCATCTGATTCACGCACACCCTTCCCACCTTTACAGGGTTAACGGTAATTAGCCATTCATCCGGCATGTCCTTGGGATGTGTCGGAATCTCTCGTGGTCACAGGGAGAGCATGCAAACTCCACACAGACAGCAGCAGAGGTCAGGATCGAACCCAGATCACTGGAGCTGCGATACTCAGCTATTCTGCATTAAAAGGAGCAAAACTCGACAGTAGTATCAGAAATTCCGCTCAGGAAGCCTCACCCGAACTCCGGAAATCTTCTCTTTCTGTTGCTGCTCCTTTTCCTGGAAGTCTGATTTCTTTTTTGTGAGAGAGTCTAAGGAAGATTTTAGCTGATCCTGGAAGTCAGAGAGTGAAGGAAATAGAAACAAAGATGCATTAAAAGAAACAGGTGATCAAACCCGATTATCATACAAAATGCCGGAAGAACTCAGTGAGTCAGGCAGCATCTATTCAGGGGAAATAAACAGTCGGTGTTTCGGGATGAGACCCTTCATTGGGACTGGGAAGCAATGGGACAGAGGCCAGAATAAAATGGTTGGGGATGAGAACCAGCTGACAGGTGACGGGTGAGACAACCTGAGGGGGAACGTGGGGGAGGGTGATGAAGTGAGAAGCTGAGAGGGGACAGGTGGAAGAGGTAATGAGCTGAATAAGAGGTCTGATACGAGAGGATAATTGACCATGGAGGAAACGGGAGGAACTGGGCTGTTTGCGGCCCTGAATGGTGACGAGGGAGGAGGTTAGGAGTCAGGTGTAGCGCTTGTCCCGCTTGTAGGTGTCAGTGCCAGGAGGGAGATCCGTGGGGAGGAGCGAGTGGATAAGGGCGATATAGTACGTAGAGAACGATCCGTACAGAGAGCGGAGAGTGTGGGGAGGAGCGGGTCTGGGCTGTTGGAGGGAGAGATGTGTTTGGTGGTAGAATCCCGTTGGAGATGGCGAAAGTTGCGGGGAATGATGTGTTCGATGTGAAGGTTCCTGTGGTCCCAGGGAGAAGAATGGAGGATAGAGTGAAGATCAAATTCGGGTTAGTTTTACCTTGTAGAAGTTAACAGCTTCTTTAATCGGCATGATGCGGTGCTCTCTGTGTTCCTGCGCAACTGCACAGACCAGACAGATCAGTGTCTTGTCCGTTTCACAAAACAGCTTCAGTTCTTCCTCATGTTCCTCGCAGTGACGTTTACTTTCCTTCCTTTTCGGATTCAGGTTTAGATTCCGAACTTTTTGTGTCAAATTTGCTAAGGCCCGATTCACCCTGAGGGTGCGGTCAGCAAACACCTCTCTACATTCCGGGCAGGAGTTTCTCTCCTCCCTTTCCCAACACCGTGTGATACAAGAGCGACAGAAGTTGTGTCCGCACTCCAGTATGACCGGATCGGTGAAGAAATCCAGGCAGACGGGACAAATTACCTCCTCGCTCAAACTCTCGGCCTGTCCTTTCGAAGCCATGTTAACTCCCAGCACTTCCTGATTCAGAATGCTTTCACTTTCGGGGAGCTGCTGATCTCCTGCAGTACCGCGATTGTCCACTACGCGAGCTGCAGACTCAGGGCTCAGACGTTATGTTGCTGCATGTGTTGAATGGGAAGAAACGGTAGTAATTTCCATATCAGCATGGGATCAGCAACACATTAAACAGGTGGGAATAGAAATGAAAACTCGGCCATGGACTGCCCAAGCCCGACTTCCAAAGAAAGAAGGTTGGGCATGGGGCTAGCAACACCATCCCATAAAAACTCAGTGCTACAGAAATGTCAGTTGAATCTCCACAGACCTCATCCCTGGGATCGGAAGGACTTTCCGCTGGAAGACGATTGAAGTCGTGCGGTGAAAGGAGAAGCCACAGAGCTGATCAATCCCCGGCCCTGGACAGGGGACTCTGGCAGGCTGCTATTGGCGGCCTGTGCCCCGGTAGGGTGATGGGCTAAAGAAGAAGCAGAACAGAAATGAAGCCGGAGAGAAGAGCCTGGTTCAGTCTGAGGCAGGACTGAAAGGGACAAGTTCTGAAAAGAGTGGCACAAGAGACTGCAGTTACTGGAATCTCGAGTGAGAAACATGATGCCATTTTGAACTGAGTGGATCAGGCAGAATCTGTGTCGAGAAATATTCAATCGACATTCCGGGTCGAGATCCTTCACCAGTACTGTCTCAACTCGAAATATCGATTGTCCATTTCCCTCCACAGTTGCTGCCTGATCCGTTGAGTTCGTCCAGTCAACATGGATTTGTGCGTGGAAGGTCATGTTTGACAAATCTTACTGAATTTTTTGAAGAGGTTACTAGGAAAGTTGACGAGCGTAAAGCAGTGGATGTTGTCTATATGGACTTCAGTAAGGCCTTTGACAAGGTTCTGAACGGAAGGTTAGTTAGGGACGTTCAATCGTTAGGTATTAATATTGAAGTAGTAAAATGGATTCAACAGTGGCTGGATGGGAGATGCCAGAGAGTAGTGGTGGATAACTGTTTGTCAGGTTGGAGGCCGGTGACTAGTGGTGTGCCTCACGGATCTGTACTGGGTCCAATGTTTTTGTCATATACATTAATGATCTGGCTGATGGGGTGGTAAATTGGATTAGTAAGTACGCAGATGATACTAAGGTAGGTGGCGTTGTGGATAATGAAGTAGGTTTTCAAAGCTTGCAGAGAGATTTAGGCAACTAAATTTAGGTCAGTTAGAAGAGTGGGCTGAACGATGGCAGGTGGAGTTTAATGCTGATAAGTGTGAGTTGCTACATTTTGGTAGGAATAATCCAAATAGGACATACATGATAAATGGTAGGGCATTGAAAAATGCAGTAGAACAAAGTGATCTAGGAATAAAGGTGCCTAGTTCCCTGAAGGTGGAATCTCATGTGGATGGGGTGGTGAAGAAAGCTTTTGGTATGCTGGCCTTTATAAATCAGAGCATTGAGGATAGGAGTTGGGATGTAATGTGAAAATTGTATAAGGCATTGGTGAAGCCGAATTTGGAGTATTGTGTACAGTTCTGGTCACCGAATTATAGGAAAGATGTGAACAAAATAAAGAGAGTACAGAGCAGATTTACTAGAATGTTACCTGGGTTTCAGCACCTAAGTTGCAGAGAAAGGTTGAACAATTTAGGTCTTTATTCTTTGGAGCACAGAAGGTTGAAGGGGGACTTGATAGAGGTATTTAAAATTATGAGGGGGATAGATAGAGTTGACGTGGATAGGCTTTTTCCATTGAGAGTAGGGGAGATTCAAACAAGAGGGCGTGAGTTGAGAGTTAGGGGGCAAAAGTTTAAGGGTAACACGACGAGGAATTTCCTTACTCAGAGAGTGGTAGCTGTGTGGAACGAGCTTCCAGTAGAAGTGGTAGAGGCAGGTTCGATTTTGTCATTTAAAGGCCTGTTTCCGCGCTGTAATTGGTATATGTTTATATGGTGTATAACAGAACATTTTGATTTTTCTCGAGGTCTAAAGAGAGTGAGACTGGCGTGTAAAACCGAGGTTTAGTAAATATTGAAAGCATATATTAAATGCGTTCATGTCATGTAATTGGGGAGGTGGAGAGAATATTGTGCGGTGAGGAGACAGAAGCAGTGGTGATGACCGACCCGTGGCTGCAGGAGAAAACACAGGACGGGACATTCTAGTTCACAGGGCAGTAAGCATTTTTTTGTGAAATCCTGAAGAAACTTTCTGACTTTACCCATGTCTGTCCCAGCTCCAATGGAAGATCAGTTTTCACAACTCTAGACACAGCCAAGAAGTTTATCAAAACAATCGTTATTCACCATGAAAAATTCATAAGGATTAACCGTGCAATGTCTTTACCCGAGGATCAGTGAGCCTTCTGTCACGCAGCTGCTGTGGCACAGGCCCTTGCATCTTTCTCCACATATCTTCGTCAGCCCACAGACCGCAAAGAGGTCAGTGACCGTCTCGTCTCCACTGCAGTAATCTCGGGGCAGCGCGCTGTGGGAGTGATCTCCGGGCATGCAGCAAGGATCAGACTGGGAGGGACCGTCTCGTCTCCACGGCAGTAATCTCGGGGCAGCGCGCTGTGGGAGTGATCTCCGGGCATGCAGCAAGGATCAGACTGGGAGGGACCGTCTCGTCTCCACTGCAGTAATCTCGGGGCAGCGCGCTGTGGGAGTGATCTCCGGGCATGCAGCAAGGATCAGACTGGGAGGGGCCCTCTCGTCTCCACTGCAGTAATCTCGGGGCAGCGCGCTGTGGGAGTGATCTCCGGGCATGCAGCAAGGATCAGACTGGGAGGGGCCCTCTCGCCGCCAGTCAGGTAGGATTTGGCACGATGATAAAATTGTTTCATCGCCCTGCTGATGAAGCGACACAAGATATTGGATTCGGCCCGGTACATCCCGGGTGCATCCTTCCCAGATACTGAGCACATCGACATGGAAGGATGTCATAGCAAAGCAGCGTCCATCATCCGAGATGCTCACCACCCAGGCCAGGCTCTCTCCTCGCTGCTGCAATCAGGTAGAAGGTACAAGAGTCTCAGGACTCGCACCACCAGGTTCTGGAAACAGTTACTACCCTCGACGATCAGGTTCGTGAATGACAGAAGATACTGCAATCACTTGCCTTCCATTGAGGTACTCCCACAACCAATGATCGCACCGGACCGCTATCAAAATGAGTGAAATCAGGGTTGGTTTGACTGAGACAGATCGCATTGGGCCTGGCTCGGAATAGGAGGAATAAGAGACACACACAATCTCACAGGGAATTGACAGGGTTGGGACAGGACTGATGTTTCCCCCGGCTGGGGTGTGGAACCAGAGTTCACAGACTTTAAATGCGAGCTCACCTCAGACGGACTGAGATGGGGAGAAATTTTGCCATTCAGAGTGCAGTGAATCTTTGAAATGTTCTCCACAATGTTTCTAAATTGATCAGACATATTCGATGGGAACGTTGCATGAAAGTGACGCTAAGGTCAAAGGTCAAGCATGTTCTCCGTGAAAGGCAGAACAGTCGCAAAACGCCGAATAGCCACGGATGCTCCTGTTTCGTATTTTCTAGAACATGAGGTTACTTTTGCGCCTTGTTCTCCCTTGGACTTCAGCCAGTCGGATTGCACAGGGGAGCGGTGAGAGCTCCAGAGATCCATCAGCAGCCGCTGCGGTTATTTCATGTCTCGTTATTTATTGCTATTATTTATATTTTCATTTGCTCAGTTTGTTGTGTTCTGCCCTCCGGTTGATCTACTACTACAGTTACAATTGTATAGATTTTCATGAGTATGTCGGCAGGTAAATGAATCTCAGGGTTGTAGGTTGTGACTTATCTGTACTCTGATAATAAAATTTACGTTGAACGTTGAGTTTCGGGAAACTTCCTTTGATTCTGAGAATAAACTCTGACTGACATCTCCAGTTCCTGACCGCAGCTACCCGTCCGCAGACAGTCACAGCCAATCAGTGAGTACCGCTGGGAGAAGTATGCTCTCACTGGCTGAGAAGAATCAGTGGGCGGGACAGTGTGCGCTCGGAGCGGTCTGGGGAGAGGCCGGAGTTTGGGAGCTGCGTTTCGTGTAAAGGCTGCAACATCGGCCGGGGTCTTTAATCCTTCCGATGGCAGAGGTGAAGAGACTGCTGGAGATTCAGTGCGAGGTTTCTGCGACTCGGAGGGCGGCCGGCCTTTCCCCGCCGTGGGTCGGGGCCCGTTGTCAGCATTACTGTAGACCCATCACGCCCTGGACATCACCTGCTCCAACTCCTTCCTTCTGGTAGGTGCTTTAGATCACTGTATGCCAGGACAAATAGGTACAAGAAGTTACTTTCCGTATGCCATCTGTCTTATGAACACTTGAATTTTAGTCTATTATAAATCAAGTCCACCTGTACATTCAATGAGGTGGACCTCATTGCATATAGTTTATGATTATTTGCACTATTGTTTTGTTTGCTTTTAATTCTGTACAGTGAGAGCTCAGGGAAACCGGCATCAAATTCCCTGTATGTGTCCTCATACTTGCCGATAATAAAGGATTCTGATTCTGATCCTGATCTGCCTCCCAGACCCGGCCCCTGCTGCTGGGAGACAGGAGCAGCACCGCAGCGGCTGCCGATGGATCTCTGGAGCTCCTACCGCTCCCCTGTGCAATCCGACAGGCTGAAGGCCAAGTGAGAACAAGGCGCTAAAGTAAACTAATGTTTTAGAAAATACGAAATAGGAGCATGCATGGCTATTCGGCCCCTTGTGCCTGATCTGCCCTTCACTCAGAATATGGCTGATCTTTGAACTCAGCGCCACTCCCCTGCAACATTCCCATCATCACTGAGCCCCTAAATTTGCCCTTTGAAATTAGAAACCTTGTGGAGAAAATTCTAAAAATTCACAGCACTCTGGGTGAAGAAATTTCTCCTCATCTCAGTTCTGCTAAGCTGACCTCAGATTTTGTGACACTTGGTTCTTCACCCCAGCCAGGGGAAACATCATTCCTGCCTCTACCCTGTCAATACCCTGTGAGCCTGTGTATGTCTCAGTCAGACCACCTCTTATTTCTCTAATTTTGAGACAGGCCCAGTCAGTGTAATCTCTCCAAGGATGCTACCTCATCCTGCAAATCAATCTGGGAAACCTTCTCTTCATTCCCTTCATCCCACAGACTGACTCCGGGAGGGACACCAGACCTGTGCACAGTGTTCCATGTACGCTCTCACCAGGACCCCATATACCTTCAGAGGAGATCTTTATTCTTGTATTCAAACCTTCCTTCCCAATCAATGCTCTTCATTTAATATCGAACTCAAACAGTGAACAGACACAACACAGCCTCAGCCATGAATTTAAAGGGCAGGTGTTGCAACAGTTTGAGCTTCATACCGGGGGCCACGGAGCAGGCAGGGTGTCACAAAGGGAGGAATGTGGGAGTGTTGTATGTCTGAGCCCAGCTGTGTGTGTTTGTGTATCAGAATCAGGTTTAATATAACCCGCATATGTGGTGAAATTTGTTGTTTGTGAGAGCGATACATAGTAATAAAAAGTATAAATTACAATAAGTATTTATAAAAGTAAATTCGAAATGTAGTGCAAAACGAGAATACTGAGGGAAATACTGAGGAAATGTTCTTTGAGTTCATTGTCCATTCAGAAATCTGATGGTGGGGAAGAAGCTGTTCCTGAACTGGTGAGTGTGTCTCCAGGGTCCTGTACATCCTCCTTGATGGTAGCAATGAGACGAAGGCATGTCCTGGGTGATGGGGGTCCTTAATGATGGATACCACCTTTTTCTGGCATCATCTTTTGAATGTGTCCTGGATGCTGTGGAGTCCAGTGTCCATGAAGGAGTTGGCTGAGTTTATAACTTTCTGCAGCATTTTCCGATCCTGTGCAGTGGCCTCTCCACACCAGGCAGTGATGCAACCAGTTAGAATGCTCTCCACAGTACATCTGTAGAAATTTGCAAGTGTCTTTAGTGACAGACCGATTCCCCTCAATCTCCGAATGAAATATAGCCGATGTTATGCCTTCATTGTAACTGTATCAATATGTTGGGCCCAGGATAGTTCCTCAGAGATGTTGACAGGCAGGAAATGGAAACTGCTCACCCTTTTCTCTTCTGATCCTACGATGAGGACTGGTGTGTGTTCCCTAGACTTACCCTTCCTGAATCCACAATCAATTCCTTTGTCTTCATGATGTTGAGGGCAAGGTTGTTGCTGCGACACCACTCAACTTGCTGATCTATCTCACTCCTGTACCCCTCCTCGTCACCGTCTGAAATTCCAGCAACAATAGTTGTGTCATCGGCAAGTTTATAGATGAGCCTAGACACACGGACGTGGTGTAGAGAGAGTAGAGCAGTGGGCTGAGCATCGTTGAGGTGTGCCAGTGTTGATTGTCAGCAAGGAGGAGATGTTATTTCTGATCCACACAGACTGTGGTCTCCTGGTGAGGATCCAGTTGCAGAAGGAGGTACAGAGGCCCAGGTTTTGGAGCTTGTTGATTACAATTGAGGGTCTGATTGTGTTGGACGCTGAGCTGTAATCAGCAGCCTGACTTGTGTATTGTTATTGTCCGAGAGATCTAAGGCTGAGTGGAGAGCCCTCATGTTCGCCGACACAACCTCTTATTCTGCGCAAACCCCCAAATCCGTATGCATCCCGCAAAGTCATGTGCCTACAAACCACCAATCCATAGCTCAATCACCAACTCAGTGCGCACCCACACATGCTGACACCCCCCGCAAACATAACCCTCAGAGCACGAATTATTTCAAACAGTTCAGGAAATGGCGGTCTCAGTTTTAAAAATCCCCACTCCAGATCGGCCGATACATCCAATTCTGGGAGTCACTCAAAATCCGTGTTCAGCCACATGTGCACCTCCATATTGGACGACACAGCCCTAAGTTTGCACAATTCGCGAATCAGTGCGCACCGTCATATTGGAGAATGAATACACTCTGTGTCCGTGCGCAACCCCCAATCCCTAAATGTGCGCTATCCCCATTTCAGTGCGCACCCCGAATCCCTAAATGTACGCTATCCCCATTTCAGTGTGCACCCCAAATCCCTAAATGTACGCTATCCCCATTTCAGTGCGCACCCCAAATCCGCTGACACCACAGATGCACTTTAGATTATCTCAGAAGCAGAATCGTGTCACAGTTCAGAAAATGGCTGCCTCGACAATGAAATTCTAATTCAATCCATACCCGCCATGCCCATCCCCAAATCCTTGTGCATCCCCCAAAGCCGAGGGCATCCCTACATGCACAACAGTTTACAATCATTTCAAACAGTTCACAAAATATCTTCCTCCGCATGAAACAATAGGAAAAACAAAGTTCAACGTGCAAAGAGCAAAGACTTGCTGTACATTCCCAAACCAAAATCTGTGGATGCACCATGAGGTATATCGTCTGCTGAAGCCTAAATCTGTGGCATTCAAATCCGCCGACACAGGTCTGTACCAGAAAACCGGGTATGACTTGCGCAGGGCTACTTAAAGCGAGAAGAGACTATTTCGAACGAGAATGGGGGCGACATCGGATGTACAGCAGCTCTGACAGGGTTTACTTCCTTCAAAGCGAAACCCAGTAGTATGCAAACACGAGGAAATCTGCAGATGCTAGAAAATTAATCAACACACACAAAATGCTGGTGGAACGCAGCAGGTCAGGCAGCATCTATAAGGAGAAGCACTGTCGACGTTTCGGGCCGAGACCATTCGGCAGGACTAACTGAAAGGAAAGATAGTAGGAGATTTGAAAGTAGGAGGGGAGGGGAAAATGCGAAATGATAGGAGAAGACCGGAGGGGGTGGGGGGAAGCTGAGAGCCAGACAGGTGATTGGCAAAAGGGATACAGAGGTAGAGAAGGGAAAGGATCATGGGACGGGAGGCCCAGGGAGAAAGAAAGGGGGAGGGGAGCACCAGAGGGAGATGGAGAACAGGCAGAGTGATGGGTAGAGAGAGAGAAAAGAAAACCAACTAAATTGTCAGGGATGGGGTAAGAAGGGGAGGAGGGGCATTAACGGAAGTTAGAGAATTCAATGTTCATGCCATCAGGTTGGAGGCTACCCAGCCGGTATATAAGGTGTTGTTCCCCCAACCTGAGTGTGGCTTCATCTTGACAGTAGAGGAGGCCATGGATAGACATATCAGAATGGGAATGGGACATGGAATTAAAATGTGCGGCCACTGTGAGATCCTGCTTTCTCTGGCGGACCGAGCGTGGGTGTTCAACGAAACGGTCTCCCAGTCTGTGTTGGGTCTCACCAATATATAAAAAGCCACACCGGGAGCACCGGACGCAGTATACCACACCAGCCGACTCACAGGTGAAGTGTCGCCTCACCTGGAAGGACTGTCTGGGGCATTGAATGGTGGTGAGGGAGGAAGTGTAAGGAAAGGTGAGGCACTTGTTCCGCTTACAAGGATAAGTGCCAGGAGAGAGATCGGTGGGAAGGGATTGGGGGGGGGGGGGGAACGAGTAGACAAGGGGAAACATTGTTTCCGCGAACATTGCGGAAAGCAGAAAGGTGGGGAGGGAAAGATGTGCTTGGTAGTGGGATCCCGTTGGAGGTGGTGGAAGTTACGCAGAATTATACGTTGGATCTGGAGGCTGGTGGGGTGGTAGGTGAGTACAAGGGGAGCCCTATCCCAGTGGGGTGTAGGGCGGATGGGGTGAGGGCAGATGTGCGGGAAATGGGCGAGATGCGTTTCAGTACAGAGTTGATCGTGGAAGAAGGGAAGCCCCTTTGTTTAAAAAAGGAAGACATCTCCTTCGTCCTGGAATGAAAAGCAGATGCGGCGGAGACGGAGGAATTGTGAGAAGGGGATAGCATTCTTGCGAGAGACAGGGTAGGAAGAGGAATAGTCCAGGTAGCTGTGAGAGTCTGTAGGCTTATAGTAGGTATCAGTAGATATCCAGAGATAGAGACAGAAAGATCAAGAAAGGGTAGGGAGGTGTCGGAAATAGACCAGGTAAGTTCGAGAGCAGGGTGAAAGTTGGAGGCAAAATTAATGAAGTCAACGAGCTCAGCATGCGTGCAGGAGGCAGCGCCAATGCAGTCGTCGATGTAGCGAAGGAAAAGAGGGGGACAGATACCCGTATAGACTTGGAACATGGGCTCTTCCACAAAGCCAACAAAAAGGCAGGCATAACTGGGACCCATACGGGTGCCCATGACTACAGCCTTGGTTTGGAGGAACTGGGAGGAACCAAAGGAGAAATTATTGAGAGTAAGAACTAATTCCGCTGGACGGAAGAGAGTGGTGGTAGACGGGAATTAGTCAGGTCTGGATTCCAAAAAGAAGCGAAGAGCTTTGAGACCGTCCTGGTGGGGGATGGAGGTATATAGGGACTGGACGTCCATGGTGAAAATAAGGCGGTGGGGTCCAAGGAACTTAAAATCATTGAAAAAGTCAAAGCGTGAGAAGTGTCACGAACATAGGTGGGAAGAGATTGAACAAGGGGGCATAAGGCAGTGTCAAGGTATGCAGAAATGGGTTCGGTGGGGCAGGAGCAAGCTGAGACAATAGGTCTACCTGGGCAGGCAGGTTTGTGGATCTTGGGTAGGAGGTAGAAACGGAAAGTGCGGGGTGTGGGAACTATGAGGTTGGTGGCAGTGGATGGGAGATCCCCAGAGCTGATAAGGTTGGTGATGGTATAGGAGACAGTGGCCTGGTGCTCCTTAGTGGGGTCATGATCAAGGGGTAAAAAAGAGGAGGTATCAGAGAGTTGTCGCTGTACCTCGGCCAGGTAGAGGTCAGTCCGCCAGACAACAACAGCTCCCCTCTTATCAGAGGGTCTTATAGTGAGGTTGGGATTGGTGCGGAGGGAGCGGAGAGCAGACCGTTCGGAAGGAGTTAGGTTGGAATTGGAACAGGGTGTGGTGCAGTCAAAACGGTTGATATCCCATCGGCCATTAGCAATAAAGAGATCCAGGGCAGGCAGAAGACCAGAACGGGGTGTCCATGAAGAGAAGGAGGGTTGAAGACGGGAGAAGGGGTCATCGGTGGGGGTAGGAGAGTCCTTGCCAAAGAAATAAGCTCGGAGACGGAGCCGGCGGAAGGTGAGTTCAGCGTCATGGCGTACGCGGAACTCGCTGAGGTGTGGGCGAAGAGGGATAAAGCAGAGGCCCTTACTGAGGACAGAGCGCTCTGCCTCAGCGCATTGAAGGTCGGTGGGAATGGTAAAGACCCGGCACGGATGAGAGATGGGATCAGAGGGGGGAGGGAGGCTGGTCGTGTCAGTGGAGAGGGAAGGGTTGGGGTGAGAGGAAGATGGAGCCTCTGTGGGCCCAGGAGCTGACGATGGGATCTGAGGGAGAAGGGATTGCAGAGTGGTGGTGGGGGAACGGGAGAACGGCCTTTAATAAAGCCCGTTTCATTGATAGAGATGATTTTAGTTAAAATATTTTCAGGATAAAGGGATCGAAAATGGCGGAGATGAACAACAATAAAAATAATCCGGGATTCCATAATGGGGGTAAAAAAAAAACACCCAAATTACAAAGCCCGGAAAAAAAAGTCGATATCTATCCACGCAAGCCCCAGGAAAAGCATCGATGCTGTTATAGCTCCGCCTACGTGAATAATAAAAAAAGTAATCTCCGTCTCCCTCTACCGGACATAAATCTCATTACAGTCGACGTATATCTCAGTATAGTTAACTTGAAAGGATAGTGTTTTTCCTATAAAACAAAACGACCTTCAATTGAAAGTAACCTTCATAGTATTAGATAAGGGAAGAAAAACATCCAAAACAATTCTTGAAATATTTGCACAAAACAAAAACAATCGCCATCTTTAAAGTATGCAATCTGTCTTTATAACACAAGTATAACCAAATAATTACTTAAGAAATCTTCAATAAAGCACACAGAATAAAAAAAATCAATTCATTTAAATGCTGCAAAAAGAAGAAGAAGTACTAGATAGTACAAACTTAACTACAGCCTATCAACTGTTCTCCCACTATATCTTCTGAGGTTAAAACCGTCCAAACTAGTCTTTTTCAGAAATAAAAAAGAATTTTAAGCTAAAAACATTCTGTGGCCACCGGATCTTCACGTCTTATCAGTCTTTACACCGCGGGACACTCAAGCCATTATAAATCATTCAAACTTCAGGCTTCAGACTCGTCGTGAATGAAGTATTTGCACAATAGGAAAATCAATCGCCATCTTTGAATTATCCAGTCGTTCTTTAAAACATACAGAAATCCAAGCAATTACTGAACAATAAACTTTAAAAAAGCATACAGAACAAAAAAAAACCAGTTGGTTCATTTAAATGCTGCAGAGAGAAAAAAAAACTAGATGGTTCAGAATTATCTACATTCTTTCAACAGTTCTCCTGCTATATCTTCGAAGGTTAAAACCATCCGAACCAGTCTTTTTCGAAGCTGAGAATACATTTTAAGGTAAAAACTTTCCATTACCATCAAATCTTCCAATTTCATCGCTTTACACCACGAGACATTCAAATTATTATAAATTATTCAAACTTCCGATTCGCCATCGGACTCGTCAGACAAAGAGTTAATAAAACGCAATGCTTCGGCTGGGTCATCAAAAATACAAACTCCAGATTTTTTACCAAAAAGCCTTAACTTGGCTGGCAATTGTAATAATGGAAAGAGCTTTATTTGAAACGCTAATTTCATAGAAGAGACAAATGCAGCACGTTTCTTAACAATTTCACGTGGAAAATCTTGAAAATAAACGAACTTCTGAACTTTGAAATTGAAATAATCTTTGTTTTCTTGCAAGCTTAATAATGCGGTCCTTGTCTCTAAGACGGAGAAAACGCACAACAACATGCCTGTTTTTACCTTCATCCAATGATTTTAAAGCACCGGTTCTGTGATCCGATTCAAGCTCCGGGGGTTGCGAACAAACCTCCGGAAGTAAAGACTGAAAGATTTTAGCAAAATAATCCAGTGTGGCGTCAGATTCTGACTTCTCTTTTAATCCAACAATTCGAATATTATTCCGACGCGATAGAGCTTCCAAATCCACGATCCGTTGTTGAGCCTTTTCCAAACGAGAAGAAAGGTCAGCCGCATTTCGATTAACTTCTTTAAGATCGAGGTTCAGACAGTCAATTTCTTCTTCATATTTCTCTTTCAGTTGAGTTATTTCAGTGCAGATACCGGTGATTCGAGATTCCAATCTCTTGGCCCAAGGGACTTCTTCCGAGAACTCTTCAGCTTTGTTTAGATTTTCCGTTAGAGGGGTCGGGATTTCGTCTGGTACTCTTTGAAGTAGCCATAATTATAACTATTGTTATAAAAATTCGATTGAATAGAGTTAAAATTTCAAAATTTAAATCGGAAAAGGGAGAGATTAAAGACGGACAATAAGCAACTAAGTCTTACATGTCCGTAGCGGGAGGCGGAGTCCGGAAGGGCTTTGGATTGAACTATGGAAAGGATTTTTCCCATGGTGGGAGAGTTTAGGATAAGAGGGCATAGCCTCAGGAGAGAGGGGCGCCATTTCAAAGCAGAGATGTGGAGAAATTCTTTCAGACAAAGGGTGGTGAATTTGTGGAATTTCTTACCACATGCCGCTGCAGAGCCCACGGCGTTGGGTGCATTTAAGGCAGACATTGATAGTTTCTTGATTGGACATGGCATCAAAGGTTCAGGGGAGAAGGCCGGTAGCTGGGGTTGAGGAGGACGGAAAGAAAGGATCAACCATGAGTGAATGGTGGAGCAGACTCGATGGGCCGGATGGCCTAACTCTGCTTCCATGTCTTATGGCTTTATGGAAATGAGGATTGAGCTGGAGACTGCGAGACTTTGTCTGAGTTTTATATTTGGACGGTTGGTGCTGGTACGGGTGGGAACCCACTACGCCGTATTTGTCACCCTTTATTATCTAATGTTATGATTAATGATATTCTCTCTGAGACAGGCACTTAGGTGTGTAAATCCCTATATGCAGATGATGGAGCTCTATGGCTTAGAGGTATAAATTGCAATTATACTGTATATTGGATCCAATTAGCAGCTAATAATTTGGAACAATCGGCAAATATGTGAGAATTTAAGCTTTCAGTCGCTCATGAACAAGTTCTGTGTTTTATAAATGTGATTAATAGGCATGCAGTTGATTTGAAATGATATGGTCAAACTCTTCAAGACGTGACAGCGGAAAGATTTCCAGGCAAGTGGATGGATAATCAGCTGGCATGGAAGCGCCATATCAGAAAATAATAACATTAAATATTCTCAATTGTCTATATGGGTGTTCTGGGGAGCTACATGAATATCATTGTGGGCCATGTTCATTTGTTTAATTGGATCTGTTCTTGATTATGGCTGTGTGACTTGTAGATCAGCGTCATCTTCAATTTTAAAGTGTTCGGAAGTGTTCTGGCGCAATAAGGTGGTCCCCTGTTTCACCTTTACTGGTTGAAATGAGCCAAGTTATAATTGCGGAGTTTGCAGCTGATATTAACAAACTGGATTCATTAGACGGGACAAATAAATTATCATCCTGTTGAAGTTGTGTTCGAGGACGGTTGGCAACATCACACGAAGAGTGTTTTCAAGTTTAGGTGGCTGGGATCTTATCGCGCTGGGAAGATGGGATTGTGGGATTACGCAATGTTCCCCAATGTCACGTTCTCTGAAACCCCATCTTGTTCTGCCTCTGACTAGCTGATTTTAGGTCACACAGTTTAATAAGTCTGAGAATTCTGCAATGTCCGAGAGTCTGTTGGTTCATCAGTGTATTTTGGAAAACTATTATGATATATTAACTGTTGCAGAAGAATCAAAAGATAACAACTGAGTTGTTCCTCTGGCTGTTTCTGTGCCTTAATTACAGGTAACGACAAAGAAACAACTTACTAACCATATATCAGTATATAGAGTAGCATTTGTTGCCATCATTTTAAGCTTACACTGGGTGGAGGAAATTTGTCCGTGTAAAGCTCTGATTTATTCACATGCCTTTTCGGTTTTGATGATTCTTAAAACAATTTATTCTAGCGGTCGGTCAGATTTACTGTTGGAAACTCATTGGCTCACTTCTTATGAGTTTTATGGGTCTTCTTATGGGTCTCAACCTGCACGGAGATGTTGAGTTACAAAAGCTGATACAATTCCAGCGGTGGATAAAGACCTTCCATCCGGCAAATCAGAAGCTAGGGGGTTGGTGGGATTGAGAATTATAGCAAGACTGTTGGGATAATGAGCATAAAGGAAACACCACTGCAGAATGTGTAACTGTTAGCTTAATGGGGGAACGCAGTAAAACAAGAAGGGAAAGAATTTTATTCAAAAAAGAAGCAGTGAAGGTTTTATTTTCAAATTATCTGCACCACACTCCAGTCCAGTTACTGGCGGGAATGCGACTTTAATTTGATCTGTCAAACGCCTTTTAACCAAAACCCGCCCCATTTCGTTACATTAGCAAATCATTCAAGGGGAAGGCGGAGAGTAGAGTGATTGACATTGGATTAGGCAGCCAGTAATCGACTAGATCCCTGCCGTTTTGTGGGCTGTAAGGTTGATGGGCCGCAAAGGGAATAGATGGACATATGCACAGACCAATGGCTGGACAGCGTTTCGGTGCAGGTCTTTGACTGACATCTGGCAGGTCCAATGCGGTACTGAGTCTCCAGGACGGTGCCTTTCCCCTCACAAAACACATACTACCCTAACGTTCCAGAGCTGCCGGTCGATGCGACAACCTGCCGGGGAATAACACCTGGGTGATCAGGGGGTGAATGTGAGGAGCTGGAACCCTCACTGCAACCGCCTTTGGCTTGTGCTCAGGTCGCGGCTTTATTAATGAACTGAAACACCGAGGTGACCGGATATTTCACCGCGCAGATCACCTGCTCCCTGAATTTCGTCTGAGTCACCGCGTAAATAAATGTGTTCGTGCAGCAGCTGAAATCCATCAGTAAAACCCCGACGTAGTGAAAGATCGATTCAGAATGATTGAATTCGAATCCTTTTCCTGAGACCTGATAATATATGACATTTACAAAATGTGTCATCCACAGGAGGATGAAGCTGCCGGAGAGGGTGAAGAGTAAAACCACAGACCTCCTCCTGCTCTCCATCTCCGGGTCACTGCGGTTCTCTCCCTTGCTCTGACCCTTCAGCCACTTACGGACTCGACTGGCCACTAAAATGTGTCTGACTGTCAGAGCGTTGAGCAGCAGGATCCCGGCGAAAGGGAGGAACGGAGTTAAAACCGTATCGAGCCAGTCATATCCAACCCACCAGGGGTCAGTGAAATAATTGTCCTTGGTTATACAGAACCACGGTACATTGTCGATGATCATCCAGGGTTCCCATGTGAAGTATCGGGGAACGTTTCTCAGACACGACAGCACGCCGGTTGTTGTTAGAACCAGAGCAGCAGTTTTCCCGGTGCAATATTTTGTTTTCAGTTTCTGGCAGCAAATGGCGACAAACCGGTCAAAGGTAAAAGTGACGGTGAACCAGACAGAACATTGTGCGGCTGTGAAGCTCAGAACATCGATAACACGGCACAGAGGGGTGATGCACAGAAAGCTCCATGGGAAGTAATAGAATGTGATTTGAGTCAAAATCACACCGATGACAACGGTCAGTAGATCGGCCGCTGCCATGGCCACCAGGTAGCGAGTGGTGCAGGTAGAGAGGCCACACTTTTCCCGGGACAGGATCACAATCGCCACTACATTCACTGGAGAGAGAGGGAGAGAAACAGACACTGGGCATTACTTGACACATTCTCCGGGAATTCACACCGGGTCGAGTTGCAGCTAAAGATGTCTGTGAACGGCTGCTAATCTAGCACCAGACGGGTCACACTATCTCTGAACTGTTTTCTTCAGTGTGGAGATAAAGCAATGTGTGGGCAATCGTCGGCGATATAAACGAGCTGAATGAGCAACAACGATCGCTGCTGATCCCGATTCCAGTCGCTGATGAAGCCGGTTTCACTGACTTAACCGTGACTAACCAGGACTCTGGAAAATCAGCATCTGATGTTTCCAAGATGAGATACGGAGGGGAGAAACACACTGAAAACACTGGAAACAGTATTAGCAAACAGAGACTGAGTGGCTCAGTTAACGGATTAATTCTACACCGCAGTTCAATTCGATAACACTCGTGATCAGATCCCTAGACACATGGATTATCAGACCAAATTATTGACAAAAGGCAGCGGGATAAGATTGTGACAGACTCCACAGGGAGACGCGAAACACAGCACCAGGGGCTCTCTTTGATCAATAACTCAGAAACAGTGAACCTGACAACGAACCGCCCCTCCCCCCCAGTCAAACCTTCTCGGAGAGCTACCTGTCCTCAGCACTGGGACAAATCTGGACAAGGTATCATTAAAGGCAAGAACAGCGTTTGAGTCGATCCCGTGAGTTAGAGGAGAGACAGAGATTTAGTTCCCTTTGTCGTTGAAAATGAAAAATCGGAAAGTGGAATTGACAGGATCGATATCTCTGACGAATATTTGTACAGTGATCATCAAGTTGAAAGATTGTAAAATGATCATGAATAGGTTCACACCGGTAACAATCAGAAATTCCAAACATGAATCCCTCTGCTCACGCACTGGGAACTCCAACAACGGCAATGAAGACGTACAATATTTTCTCCACACTCAGGTACATTTCCAACAATGCAGACATTTTCTCTGTCCAGTGATTTGGCCCCCCTGTGTTACACGCGATCTCTCGGAATGAAATGCTGAGGCAGCACATGCCTCGGGTTTTTAATACAATTCAGTGACTCCACAGGGACAGATTTCAACAGATTTAAAAATAAAGCTTTTAAGTTATTTACAAATCGATTACTTTAGACGGGTGAAATTGCCGCGGTGACGGATGGCGATTAAGCTATTCAATTAATATGAAGACCATTGGGAGCTAATTTGTCCCAACGCAGGTGTCTGAACCGTCCGAGTTATCTTATCAATTAAATGTGCTTCCAGTGTAAATATGCACTTCAAAGTAACCATCTTTCAGACAAAAAATATTGAAGTAAATTATGCCATTGTAGCTTGTGAAAATGTATTGAATCACGAAGACTACACCGGCTGGTGACGTAGTGGCATCAGCGCCGGGCTCCCGAGTTCCAATCCAGCCGGCTCCAAAAACGCCTGGAGAGGGATGGGCTCCGCCAGGTTTCAGATGTCCAAGTCACGTCGTATGATGAGCAATCACCAAAAAGATCGGTGCAAAAAGCTTGTAACGGCGCCCCGGCGACTCTGTGTGTGTGTGTGTGTGTGTGTGTGTGTGTGTGTGTGTGTGTGTGTGTGTGTGTGTGTGTGTGTGTGTGTGTGTGTGTGTGTGTGTGTGTGTGTGTGTGTGTGTGTGTGTGTGTGTGTGTGTGTGTGTGTGTGAGTGTGTGGATAGACTGACTGTCGCTGGCTGACCCTGCCGGGCTATACACTTCAATTCACTTTATCCCCTTGGTTTAGTCCCTTCTCATCTGTCTCCGCAAAATCCACAGTTCCAACACTTCACAAAATGGCTGCCTGAACAATAAAAGAGACAAGAACAGAGGGCATAATTCAAATTGTATTTATTAATAATGTATGTACAAATGGAATAACTTTAAGACCCGTCGCAGCTCCAAATCAGGAGGCACCACCACATGCACTTTAGAGTATCCCAGAGCAAGAATCATTTCAAACAGTTCACAAAAAGTTCGTCTCCATTCAAAACATAGCAAGAACAAGGGTGAACGTTGATATTGCATTTATTATTAAAGTATGGATAAACGGTAAAACCTCGAGATTCGACACCCCTCCAGATGCCCCGCCTCACCCAGGTTATTGTTCACCTCCAAATCCGCCAACACACCCAACTTTGTGCAAATCAGTCTGCACCCAGAAATCTGTGCTCACCAGAAAATCCTCAATGAACCTTTAAATTGGTGTCCACCCCAAAGCTTCCGACACCACGAAATCCTTGTGCACTCACACATTCGCTGACATACCCCTGAAGCTGAGCACATCCGCAAAGCTGGATGCTCCGCCAAACCCGTGCGCTCCACTAGATTCACTGGCAAACCCCGAAATATGCCTGCATCCCCATTTATCTGACCAAACAATAACATGTATCATACTGTCCTGGTGACGTCTGACCCACTAATCCCCTGCAATATTGTCACAGTATGTCCCCAGAAAATCTTTTTCGCAATCTTCACCACTTTCCTCACCACGGCTTCTGCCCTTTTATACTTAATAAGGTTACTGGGACACTGATACTTCTTCACTTTCCTAAAGGCCTTGTTCCAGTCCCTAATCGCCTCTGCACACTCCTCAGTCCACAGTGATACAGCCTTTCTCCTATTAATTCTGTTTGTAATGGGGATCACTTCCATCGCAGTTTGCTGAATAACGTGACATAACCTTTCACTGTAAAAAAAAACATCTTCGTCAATATTCTGCAGCGGTTCTAGAACTACTGTGAATATTAAATCTCGTACCCTTTCAGACACACAAGTTGAAAAACTGTTCTTTAATCAAACCATTACCATCATTCCGCAAACAAACCCTCAGTGAACTGCGTTAAAATCTCAGCAGCAGACAGCTCTTCGTGAGCGAGAACAAAATATACTTTCTCACAACTCAGTAGGAAGTTTTCCACATGCGTTGTAAACCATAATCAGTTTTATTCAACTACCTGCTGAATCAAATATTTCTACAGCAAATCCCACATACGGTCCATTCACATTCACAACTCTACACCCTGCCTCCTTTCTTATAAAACTGACAGCACTACCTCTCTATCAAATGACCAATCACGCCAAACGACAAAATAATCCTGCACAGAAAAAAACTTAACTGTGAAGATAATCTCTTTTCCTGAATACTCAAAACATCGGGAGATTCTGACAAATGAGAAACAGACTTCTTAATGTGTTGACGATGAAAAATCAGGCTGGGATAGACTAGGATGCAGATACTCCACCCATCAGATCTTCATTTACTGCTTCCATCATAACACCGGTTACACCGAGATACCTTTCTGCAGCTTTCACAATCATTTTATGTTTTTGCCAGTAGGACGAGATGTCTGATCAGTGCAATTCACCACATCCATTATTAACATCACAAATTCCATTGTATCCACCAGTTCAGAGTCTATTCCCTGACTGGGAATACTTTATTAAGTCACCTTATTAGCAGTCAGAGTCAGGTTTAACTTTTTGCAAGGTCTCTGCATTAGACACACCCAACTGCACTTTAACCTGTTGAACTGATCCGCCTCTATTTTCCTAAGGCAACATAATTGCTGTTTACATATTCCTACATCTCCCCATTACTGAAATTCACATTAACTAATCATCTCATTTGACCGACAGGTTCCTCGGCCAGTGACAGCAGGGACAGTGAAGGGTCTGAACTACGATAGACCTGGTGGAAATCTGCCCCAAACTCAAACCCTCCTCGTCTGCTCTATCGCTATGGCGGAGTTCAGCGATACAGCTGTCGGTGGTCGTCGGCCGCGGCATCTACAGGGACGGGCGTGGCTCTCCGTCCACACCGCCGAGTGTCTGTCCCGGCGATGTTTGCCAGACCTCCCTCAGCCTCCGCCGATGCAGAGAAAATTGCGCCACCAGCCGGCAGCAGGCACTCTGGGAGTTATGAACTACGATCCTCCACACTCCTGGTGAATCTCCTCTGGAGACCTGCACAAAATATACTTTGTTTAGAATTCAACAGTTTAAGAAACTTACCAGGTCAGGCACAATCTGTTGAGAGGGATACTGTCGAAGTTTCGGATGGAACCCTCCAGTTTCAGCATTGAGAGTGGCCCTTCCAGGCTGCACCGGTGCCCACCAAAATTGTCCCATATGCCTGCGTGTGAGCCATTTCCTCTGGACATGAGTTAGCTTGAATAGTCACATGGGCACAGGTGCTGAAAGGTTATTTTCCCTGCTGCAGGAGTCTTTAACTAAACCTTTCCTATACTATACTTAATCACAATGCCCTTTAAATTTGTATCAGTACAGGATCCACAAAGGAGGTAGTGTGTGGTCTCTTATCGAGCAGTAAGGTGGAATTTTTACTCAGAGCCTGGTAGGATATACTGCAGATTATTGAGAGAGGCAGGAAATGACATCACTAGTGACTTGACCAATATATTTGTGTTCTCTGTAGCCACGACTAAGATCTCAGAAAAGCGCTGATCGAACTTATTCTGTTATTTAAGAAGGGGGGGTGGATAATCCTGGAAAATATAGACTCAAGTTAGGTGTAGACACGTTTCTAGAGAAGATTCTTAGGGATTGGAAGTAGAGTTATCAAACTCCTCACACATCAACATACCCATCGTCTCCTCCAGAGTGTGATAGTCTGTTTCGCGACGGCCCTTTCGGCCGGCACCAGGACCATCCCTGCCGTCCATGTACCTGTCCAAGTGTCTCAATGGAACCTCATTTCACCCCTTCCACTGGCGTCTCATTCCACACTCACACTGTCCTCTGAGTAAAGAAGTTCCTTCACATTTTACCCTTAAACCCTTTTCCTTTTACCCCGAACTGCTGACCTCTTATTCAGGCCTCACCCAACCTGAGGGGGAAAAGCCTCAGCTTCGGTGCGAAAAAACCCTTTGAATCTTTCTCTCCAACTCAGGTCCTCACCTCCTGGAAACATCATTATAAATGTTCGCTCTAATCGTTCACGGTTCTTGATGTATTTTTTCGTGTAGATAGGTGACCCTGGGTAGACACATGGAACTTAGAAAAATAGAGGGTTATGGGTAAGCCTAGGTAGTTCTAAGGACAGGTTCAGCACAGCTATGTGGGCGGAAGGACCTGTATTGTACTGTAGGTTTTCTATGATACAAACTACACACAATACTCCAGGATTGTCCTCAGTAACGTCCTTTACAACTTCAACATAACATTGCAATTCGTGTACTCAGTACTTTGATTCATGAAGGCCAATGTGCCAAAGGCTCTCTTCATGACCCTGCCCTGAACTATGGAACTGTATTCCCGGATCACTCTGCTCTCCGCAGACCACAATCCCCGACCAGTCACTGTCTGAGTCCGACCCTGTTGTTCCCGGCAAAGCGCAACACCTCACATCGGTCCTCATTACATTCCAGCTGCAAAACCGTCAGCCCATTTATCCAGCTGCTAAACTCATCTCCAAGTTTTGATAATCTGCCTCACTGCCACTCATGCTCTGTATCCAGGTGTCATCTGCAAATCCAGTTTACCATATTCCCATTGAAATCCAAAGTTACGTGGAGCTGAGGAGGACGATGGCGCCTAACGGCGACTCCTTGTTTGCAACTTCGGAAAGAGCTCTAGTTCTATTTTAATATCTCTATTTTTCCCTTTCATATTTCTTTTGAAGACCCCGACCTGGAATTACAAACCGGCGTATGTTCTTTACGGGAATGGGACCCGTTCTCGGAGTCTGACGACTGGCCGTTATTCGATATACCAAGGACGAGGGCTAAAACACATGCGCGCCTTCAGTATTCCGGGCTTTCGTGGCTCTGGACAGCTAACATAAGCTGTTAGTTATGTCCCCCCTGTCGTTGTGAAACGGGGACACCCATTTTTCCCTTATTAGAGAGAGAGAGGCTGTGGTATGTTGAATTACCGGGTGAACGTGTAGTCTTTGGGGTTCTGCAAGTCTGTGTCTCTATTGACGCTTTGCTGCACGTTTCAGTGCTCGGTTAAGGGCGCTGATGCTTTCTTTAACTGGTGGGTGGGTGGAGGGGAGATGGTTGCTTTGCTACTGCTTATGCATGGGTGGGGTGAGCTGAGGGGAATTTGGGGTGCTAGCATTTAACTCTCATTCATTCTTTGGGGCTCTCTGTTTTCGTGGATGGTTGCGAAGAGTAGAATTTCAGGCTGTATATTGTATACATTTCTCTTTCATTAACTTCACATTTCAAACATCTGACACCTTTGAAATACTTCTATATCCTGTCCCTTAGAATGTCTGCTGTTACGTATTCAGGCAACAATAAATATAGATGAGCTAGGCAAAGGTTTAACAACAAATAACATGTTTATTAAACCCTGAAACAAACCCCCTCAAAAGTAAACAAACCCAAACGTAACCGGAAAACACCTGCTGTGCGACACATTCACAGTTCTTAATAGCTTTGCAGTCCCAAACAGTCTTTAAAGCGGTATTGGGAAAAAACAGTTCTTTAGAACGATATGCCGAGAGAAAACAGTTCTTTATAGCGATATGCCAAAAGTTCAAAAGCTCACAGTACTTTTAAAAGGAGAGACTATTTAAAGCGATGTAAATTCTCTTCCACGTCGATGTCCTTCGATTCCCCGGCGTCGAACTTTCCCACGAAGAATTTTATAAAATATAATGGCTCAAAAGTACTGACCTTTCTTCCCACACTATTCTCAATCCTTTCTGGTCAACCCAGGGATTAACAACGAGAATAGTCAACGAAATCCTTCCGAATGAGGATCAAACAAGGTCGAACTCAATCCACCGTCGAAAATCGATTTTCCTCGATCTCCATCTTCCAAACTTTTGTTCACTCTCCATCAGCAAAGAAACCGTTGGCAGTGACCTTTTAAACTTTAGGCATTATATAAAACTTCATTTTTAACTAAACTGCGTCATCACATTAAATCACGCAGTGACATGAAGTCATCCTGGCAAATTCCGCCACGAACTGCCCCACCTGACAAGGTGGGTCTTCCTTTTATACCCTGTAGAAAAAACCTGTCACATGACCTCTACTGGCGGGAAAATGACATCACTCCACCATCACAAAACCATTACCTCATGTCCAGTATAACTTCAACCCCAGTCACGTGACAAGGGTACCACTGTCACGTGTCACGGGTACGTAACACCTCCCTCCAAAAAAAAACATTTTTGGTCTGACAAGAACAAAAATTTTAACAATTTCTTACAAAAAAAAACAAATGTATAAATTATATAACATACACAATATATAATACAGTAGGAGTGTTACAATAAAAAAAACCACTCCAAAAAAAAAATATTACATTGTACATTCAACATCGAGATAGACAATCAGCAACCACATTATCTTTACCTTTAATATGAGTTATCACAATATTGTACTCTTGTAACATCAAACTCCAATTTAACAATCTTCTGTTTTTGTTTTTCATCTTACTCAGAAAAACTAACGGATTATGATCAGTGTAAACAATAAGTGGTTTTTGAGTTGTACCAACATATACCTCAAAATATTCCAAAGCTAAAACAAGAGATAACAATTCTTTCTCTATTGTTGAATAGTTTCTTTGATGCTTATTAAATTTCTTAGAAAAGTAAGCTACTGGATGATCAACCTCATCACCCTCATTCCTTTGCATCAATACTGCTCCCGCAGCTTCATCACTAGCATCTACAGCTAATGAAAAAGGTTTTTCAAAGTCAGGTGCCTTAAGCACAGGTTGTTGACATATCATTGTTTTTAATTTTTCAAATGCTTCCTGACAAGGCACTGTCCACACAAACTTTACATTCTTCTGCAGAAGATTAGTTAATGGAAGGGCAACATTAGCAAAATTCTTACAAAATTTTCTATAATATCCTACCATTCCCAAAAATCTTCTGAGAGTTTTTTTCCCCGTCGGAGTGGGAATCTCTAAAATTGCCTGAACTTTTGCCTGAACAGGAGCTACCTTACCTTGACCTACAACATAACCAAGGTAAGTCACAGTGGCATGTCCAAATTCACTCTTGGCTAAATTAACAGTCAAGTTAGCTTTTGAAAGCTTTTCAAACAATTTCTCCACTGCAATTATGTGTGCTTCCCAAGTATCATTTCCTGTCACTAAATCATCAATATAAGCATCAGTATCTTTCAATCCCTGAATCACAGAATTAATCATCCTCTGGAAAGTACCTGGGGCATTCTTCATCCCAAATGGAAGAACATTATACTCATATAACCCAGATGGAGTTACAAATGCAGAAATCTCTCTACCTCTGTCCGTTAATGGAACACACCAATACCCTTTCAATAAATCAATCTTTGTAAGGAACTTTGCTTTCCCAACTTTATCTACACAATCATCTACTCTAGGAATTGGATATGCATCTGTTTTCGTTACAGCATTCACCTTTCTATAGTCCGTACAAAACCTAATACTACCATCAGGTTTTGGCACCATAACACATGGCGAACTCCAATTCGAGTTAGAATGTCTAATAATATCATTCTCTAACATGTATTCAATTTCTTTCTCAGCAAGTTCACATTTTTCCATGTTCATCCTATATGGATGTTGTTTAATAGGTTTGGCATCTCCAACATCTACATCATGTGAAGCTATCGTAGTCCTTCTCGGAACATCTGGAAACAAATCCTTATACTTAAAAATCAATTCCTTCATCTGTTGTTTCTGCTCTAGCTGTAAATGTGCTAATTTCTCATCCATATTTTCCAAAATAGTTGAATTAGGTAACCTAACAGAAACAATGTTAGATTTAGAATGAAAGTCAGATGAATCATCTATCATGTTCCCTGTTAAATCAAACTCATTCTCACTAACCACAACAGTCACAGTATCAGATTGTTTCTCAAAATATGGTTTAATCATATTTATGTGGCAAAGTTGTGTTGACCTTCTGCGATCTGGAGTTTTTATTACGTAATCCACATCATTGATTCTAGACACAATTTCATAAGGTCCATGAAATCTAGCTTGTAAAGGATTTGTCTGCACTGGGAAAAGAACCAACACCTTATCTCCAGGCTTAAACATCCTCATCCTAGCTTCCTTATCATACCAAGTTTTCATTTTCTCCTGAGCCAACTTTAAATTTTCCTTGGCTAAACTACAAGCTTTATGTAACCTGTCCTTAAATTTCAAAACATAGTCCAACAAATTAGTATGCACTTCCTTACTAATCCACTGTTCCTTCAATAAAGCTAAAGGTCCTCTAACTCTATGCCCAAACACAAGTTCAAATGGACTAAAACCTAAATATTCCTGTACCGATTCCCTTACTGCAAATAAAAGTAAGTTTATACCCTCATCCCAGTCACTTTCATTTTCCACACAATATGTCCTAATCATATTCTTGAGAGTAGAATGAAACCTCTCCAAAGCACCTTGCGATTCTGGATGGTATGCAGACGAAGTGATTTGCTTAGCTCCCAATTTATAACCTCTGTTGAAACAATCCAGACATAAAATTACTACCTTGATCAGTTTGTATTTCCTTAGGCAATCCAAAATAAGTAAAGAATTTTATAAGAGCCTTCGTCACAGTTTTAGCTTTTATATTCCTAAGTGGTATTGCCTCTGGAAACCTAGACGAAGTACACATGATAGTCAACAAATACTGATAACCAGTTTTTGTCTTTGGTAATGGACCAACACAATCTACAATAACTTTAGAAAACGGTTCACCAAATGCTGGAATAGGTTGTAATGGAGCTACTGGTGTAACCTGATTTGGTTTACCCACAATTTGACAAGTATGGCACGTCTTACAAAACATCGCCACATCTTTTCTTAAACCAGGCCAGTAAAAATGTTTTAAAATCTTGTCCACAGTTTTCCTTACCCCTTGATGTCCACCTAAAGGCACACTATGAGCTAAAGTCAAAATCTCATTTCGATAAACTTTAGGAACAACTACCTGATAAACAACATTCCATTCCTCACTTGCAGGAATTGTAGGCAACCTCCACTTCCTCATCAACACTCCTTTTTCCAAATAATATCCTACTGACACCTTCTCAATTTCACTACCTAGTAAAGATTGTTCCCTTAATTTTATAATCTCAGGATCTCTATTCTGCTCTGCTATCATCTCCTTCCGAGACAGAGATAAATCTTCATAGTCAGACTTACTCCCAGAATCTTGTTCAAACAACGAAGGTAAGAAAGTCTCTGACACATCCTCAAAACTCGAATCCTGAGTCGAACAGTCATGAGTAACAACCTCATTCTGCACATCAATTTTTTTAGCCATCGCTCTAGTCACAACACAGGAAGAATCTGTGTTAGAATTCACCTCTGGTTCCTCTGATTCCATTGTCAAATGCACTTCAGGAAAAACTTGTCCACCTGCCAAGTCATTACCTAACAATAAAGAAATACCCTTCAAAGGTAAGCTATGCTTTAGTCCTACTTTAACATCCTGTAACTAACCCTGACTTTAAATTTACTTCATGTAAATGTACAGGCATAAAATCACTTCCAACACCTCTTATGTAATTTACCTCACCAGTATCACTCTCTTCATTAAACTTCAACACACTATCTAACATCAGTGATTGAGAAGCTCCAGTATCCCTAAGAATTTTTATTGGCACCAGAGTAGATCCTTCTTTCAAGGATACAAACCCTTCAGTTATAAAATGATCATATCCCTTTCTAACTTTGTCAGACTCTAACAAATCCTCATTTGTGTTTACCAAACCCTGTAACTTTACAGGTGCTTCAGTATGTTGCACACAAGCATCTGGAACTGCTTCCTTCTCTTTCTTTTTCAATTTGAAACAGTTAGCTATTACATGGCCAGGCTTCTTACAATGGTTACAAATAAGACCAAACTGTCTTTCCTTCACAGGTTTTCCTTCCTCCTTACCTCTCTCATTAACCTCTGATTTAATTTCTAATTTACCTGGAGTCTCCATATTATTTTTCCTCTTGAAAATTCTACCCTGAGGAAATTTATTCTTATGGATTAAAACATACTCATCAGCTAATCTAGCACAGTCCTGCAATTTATCAGTATCCCTCTCATTTAAGTAGGTCCTTACTTCAACAGGAATGCTTCTTTTAAATTCCTCCATTAAAATCAGCTCTCTCAATGTCTCATAGTCCTCATTTACATTTTTAGAAGAAACCCATCTCTCAAAACACATAGCTTTATCATAGGCAAATTCCACATAAGTCTTTTCCACAGACTTTTTCAAACTCCTGAATCTTTCCCTATACGCTTCTGGGACTAATTCGTATGCTTTGAGAATATTCGTTTTCACAATATCATAATCTAATGCTTGCGCAGCAGTTAAAGCTTTGTAAACTTGCTGTGCTTTGCTTTTAATCACACTCTGTAACAACACTGACCATTTATCTTTCGGCCACTCTGACATCCGAGCAATAGTTTCAAAATGTTGAAAATATCTTTCCACTTCTGTTTCACTAAATGGAGGGACCAATTTAATTTCTTGACTAGCAACAAACGGTTTTTTAAAATCAGAAGACTGATTCCCAGACCTTAATTTCGCCATTGCATATTCAAAATCTCTCTGCTTTTGTTCAGCTTCCATTTTACACCTCTCTAACATCATTTGTTCGATTTGCAACTGCATCTCCAGATTACTTATTTGAAACGATTCTAAAATCGATTCATCAAAATGACCCGAAGCCACAAAATGTGATGCGATCTTTCTCTGTATTACAGCTTTTGATGTAGTCGCCAAAATGCCTTTAAGTTGCAATCTCTTAGCAATCACAGATACTTCAGTTTTTTTCGCCGTCGCTAACAAATCCGCGTCTGGCGAATCCAGAAACTCATCAATATTCATCGTTGCCGAATACCACTCACAAGCCAAACAAACAAAAAAACCGAGCAATCCCCGTTACCAAAACACCGATTCAAAATTCAAAAAGCATTTTAAACTCAAATGATTCAATCCCGGACGAGCCCCCATAATTAATGTTACGTATTCAGGCAACAATAAATATAGATGAGCTAGGCAAAGGTTTAACAACAAATAACATGTTTATTAAACCCTGAAACAAACCCCCTCAAAAGTAAACAAACCCAAACGTAACCGGAAAACACCTGCTGTGCGACACATTCACAGTTCTTAATAGCTTTGCAGTCCCAAACAGTCTTTAAAGCGGTATTGGGAAAAAACAGTTCTTTAGAACGATATGCCGAAAGAAAACAGTTCTTTATAGCGATATGCCAAAAGTTCAAAAGCTCACAGTACTTTTAAAAGGAGAGACTTTTTAAAGCGATGTAAATTCTCTTCCACGTCGATGTCCTTCGATTCCCCGGCGTCGAACTTTCCCACGAAGAATTTTATAAAATATAATGGCTCAAAAGTACTGACCTTTCTTCTCACACTATTCTCAATCCTTTCTGGTCAACCCAGGGATTAACAACGAGAATAGTCAACGAAATCCTTCCGAATGAGGATCAAACAAGGTCGAACTCAATCCACCGTCGAAAATCGATTTTCCTCGATCTCCATCTTCCAAACTTTTGTTCACTCTCCATCAGCAAAGAAACCGTTGGCAGTGAACTTTTAAACTTTAGGCATTATATAAAACTTCATTTTTAACTAAACTGCGTCATCACATTAAATCACGCAGTGACATGAAGTCATCCTGGCAAATTCCGCCACGAACTGCCCCACCTGACAAGGTGGGTCTTCCTTTTATACCCTGTAGAAAATACCTGTCACATGACCTCTACTGGCGGGAAAATGACATCACTCCACCATCACAAAACCATTACCTCATGTCCAGTATAACTTCAACCCCAGTCACGTGACAAGGGTACCACTGTCACGTGTCACGGGTACGTAACACTGCCAATAAGTTAACCGCTGGTGTCAGGCTCATCCGCCTCTACTTTCCCGGCTCATCGTCAGAGCCTTTCTTGAACAATGGAAGCTAATTTACAACACCTCACAGGTGTCTAAAGACATTTTAAATACTCCTGGAGACAGGCTAAGGCCCCTGCAGTTTCCAGACTCGACTTCCACAAGGGTCGATTCGATGTCTTGTCACTAATTGAAAATTGATCTGCCCTGATTGAGACCATTAAACTATAAGATACAGGAGCACATTTAGGCCATTTGTCCCATCGCGTCTGCTCCGCCATTTCATCATGGCTGATCCATTTACTGTTCGCCACTGGCCCCCATCTCCATCCTTCTCTCCATATCCGTTCATGCCTTGAGCAGTCGAGAATCTGTCAACCTCTCCCTTAAATATACGTAAGGACTGCACCCACTGCTGCCTGTGACAACGAGCGAATTCCACAGATTCGCCATTCTCTAGCTAAAGATATTCCTCTTGCTTTCATTCTAAATGGATGCCCCTCCAATCTGAGACTGTCCTCTAGTCTTACACTCTCCCACCAGAGGTCTGATCCTCTCCACAACAACTCTGTCAGAGGCATTCACCATTCGGTAGGTTTCAATCGGGCCAACCCTCATTCTACAGACCACAAGAACCTTGAATAACTCCAGTCCGCCGAACGCCTGAATTCCCGCCAGGCCCGGGGTCCGGGGTCCAAGAACGGGAAGCCCGATGCTCTCTCCCGTCAATACGTTTCCGTTTTCCCAGCCCCGAGTCCATCCTTCCACCATCCGGTGTAGTGGCTGCCCTCGCCTGGGAGATCGAGTCCAGAGTCACGGAGGCCCAACGGACTCAACCTGACCCAGGCATCGGATCTCCCAATCGCCTCTTTGTATTCGATTCTGCTCGATCGCAGGTTCTCCAGTGGGGGCACACTTCTCGATTCGCCTGCCATCCCGGGATCGATCGGACTCTGACCCTCCTGAAGAGACATTTCTGATGGCCCTCCATGGACGCCGACACCCGTTCCTATGTCTCTGCATGTTCCGTCTGCGCCCGGGGAAAAGCCTCTGTCCAGGCCCATATACATGGTGCCAAAATATCTGGGAAGACACACGCACGGCCCTGCTTCGCTCAGCCAACCATAACCGAGAAATTGCCGACCGTCATCCTGAGTATCGACCTGGGCAGATGGTGTGGCTCTCGGCTATAGAGACATTCCTCTCAAGAACGAGCCCAAGAAGCTCGCCCCCGCTTCCTGTGACCCTTCGAGTTTGAGAGCATTATCAATCCCACGGCAATCCGGCTCAAACTACCTTCGTCAATGCAGATCCATCCTACAGTTCACGTCTCCCAGTTAAAACCGGTTTCTGTCAGCCCCTGGTGCCCTCCGACCGAACCCCCCTTCCCCTCCCCCCACCCCGGATTATTGACGACAACCCGGCGTACACCTTCCGGCGGTTATTGGATGCTCGCCGTCGGGGCAGGGGTCTCCAGCACCTTGTTGACTGGGAGGGGTACGGCCCGAAAGAAGGTTCCTGGATTCCCCGCTCCTTCATCCATTAGTTCTATGTTCCGCTGCAGTTTCAAGATATTCCTGTAAATCCCGTCTCCTTGTCAAGATTCCTCCGGTTTGCAGTTCACGTCTAAGCCAACATCCCCAACTCAGTCAACATGCCGGTGTCCCGCACTTGGGTTCTCCTCAGTCGCCGCATGCAACAGTGAATTGTACTGATCAAACACCTCGTCCTACTGGGGGAATTAAAATTATTGTGACAGCTGCAGAAAGATATCTTGGTGTAACTGGTGTTGCCAGTTTTATAAGGAAAAGGGCAGGGTACAGAGTTGTGAATGTGAGTTAAACGTATGTGGCAATTGTAGTAGAAATACATCATTCAATAGGTGGGGTGTTAAAGTGGTTAATTTGTACAACTTGTGGAAAATGACACTAGTATTGCCTATTCTAAACCCTGAGCTCCCTGTCTGATCCTTCAAGTTATGGACCGATGTGGTTAACCTCTCATTTATGTAAACTTATGGACGTATAGTACTAGAACGGTTGAATTATATTTCTGAAGAGGGAGGCAATTTATCATTTTATCAGAGTATATTTTGGAAGGGGAGAATGACATTGGATTCAGTTTTATATTTGGAATACGAGATTAGGAAAGCACAGTTAGAAAAGTTGTTGCACTGACAGTTATTTTGACATTGAAAAGGCATGTAATATTTATGGAAGGAAGGACTTTTGGAAATTAGGAGAGCGGAGACTGCAGCATTTTTTTCTGATTTATTTTGTCATTTGGAAGGTCCCTGCAAGTAAGGGTGGGAAAGATATATCCTGGTGTGTATGAGATAGCGACTGGGACCGCACAAGACTGTATTTGTAACCCTTTATTATTTAATAATGTGATTAATGATATTTTCCGAGATATTTTACCGCTTGGAGTATGGGCCTAATGGATTATCCAATATGTCCCAGTTTCGTGTACTCAGTAACTCTACTTTGTTCCCCCCCCCCCCCAATCACATTAGTCGATTTAAAGTGGAACAGGTTAATACAATGTAAATATTCTGTTCGCCGGAGAATCTGTTGTCTCATCAGTATATTAAGGAAAATTATTATGATATGTTAACCATCAATCGTTACCAATCATGTCAAGTTGTTAAGTTTTTTTTACAGATGGAACGAAAGATAATTTAACTGGTAATGCTGGAGTAGCTCAGTTTTCTGCCTGAAATATAGATAAAGATAGAGAAATTAATTTGCATCCATTTATCAGTGTATATACAGCAGAATTGGTTGCCATCATTTTAGGCTTAAAGTTGGTGGAGAAATTCCTTCCCACGTAACGTTATAATTGTTCAGATTACTTTTATGTTTTGATGACTTAAACACGTTATTCTAGCAGTCGGTCAGATTTACTGTTGGAAACTCACCAGGGATTAATTCATATTCAAGTACTTGTTTATATATTTCTTTCTTACAGGTCCCTGAACACAGAGGTATTGAGGGGAATGAGTGGGTTGACTGTCAGTTACAAAAGTTCAACTGTGGATAAAGACCCTTCACTTAACAAATCAGAAGTTCAGAGTTACGTATGTTGGGAATTAGGAGCTGATGGAAAGACTGATGGGAAAATGGGTACACCTTTACAGAATACATAAACGTGTTGGGTGTATGAGGAGAAAGGGGTAAAACAAGAACGGACGGAATTATATTGACATAAACTAGAATGGGAACATGAAAGTGCTGGGTTTATGGGAGAAACAAGAAGCGAAGGAAGTATATCGCCATGACTTACTAAGCTTAATGATTCCTTTTGTCCAATTGCAAAACCTGCTTCTGGATCGAGTAGGATTTTTCATTATGAAACGGTTGAACAGATGCTATTTCAGGGTGAAGCATATCAGGAAAGAATTCATGCAGGCTTCATTGTAATTTTGGGAGGTTTGATTGATATAATTTAACCGATTTCTTAAGTCATGGGGGTGACTTCAATTTAATTCGCAGTATTGTGTTTCATTACGTAGTATCGATAGGATTTGTTGGGGATCATTTAGCTTTCATTAGAAGACAGAGGCAGTTCTCTATTATTTCCCAGTTCTCTACACCCCAGTCCAGTCCAGTTGATAACGGGAATGCGCCTTTAAGTTGGAGTGTCTTAATTTTGCCAGTCATTAAAAGAGATGGCGGAGACTGGTGTGATTCACATTGGGTTACTAAATGAGCATCTGATCTGACCCGCGCCGTCTTGTGGGAATGTCTGACAGTGAAGTTGGTGAGCGGAATGGGAATAGATGGACATAGCCGCAGACGAATGTGCGGGCGGCATTCCGGAGTAGTTCTTTGTCTGGCATCTGGCGGGAAGAATGAGGTTCTGACTCTCTTGGACGGTGCTTTGCCCCTCCCGACACACACACTATCTTAACGTCCCGGACTGCCGGTCGATGGGACAATCCGCCCGGGAATAAAACATGGGAGATCAGGCGGTGAATCTGAGGAGCTGGATCCCGGACTGGAGACTCTGCCGCCGCCTCTGGCGACTACTCAGGATGCGGCGCCATTAATCAACTGAAGCATCGAAGTGACGGGATATTTCACCGCGCTGATCGCCTGCTCCCTGAATTTCGACTGAGTCACCGCGTAAATAAATGTGTTTGTGCAGCAGCTGAAATTCATCAGGAAAAACCCGACGTACTGAAAGATCAATTCAGAATCATTGAAATTGTATCCTTTCCCAGAGACCTGATAATATATGAAATTTACAACCAGTGTCATCCACAGGAGGATGAAGTTGATGGAGAGGGTGAAGAGTAAAATCACAGACCTCCTCCTGCTCTCCATCTCCGGGTCACTGCGGTTTTCCCACTTGCTCTGACCCTTCAGCCCCTTACGGACCCGACTGGCCACTAAAATGTGCCTGACTGTCAGAGCGTTGAGCAGCAGGATCACAGCGAAAGGGAGTAACGGAGTTAAAACTGTATCCAGCCAGTCATATCCCACCCACCAGGGGTCAGTGAAATAATTCTGCTTGGTATCACAGAACCACGGTACATTGTCGATGATCACTCTGGGTTCCCGTACGAAGTATCGGGGAATGTTTCTCAGACAGGACAGTACGCCGGTTGTTGTTAGAACCACAACCGCAGTTTTCCCGGTGCAATATTTTGTTTTCAGTTTCTGGCAGCAAATGGCGATAAACCGGTCAAAGGTGAAAGTGACGGTGAACCAGACAGAACAGTGTGTGGCTGTGTAGCTCAGTACATCGATAACACTGCACACAGGGGTGATGCCCAGAAAACTCCACCGGAAGTAAATCACTCTGAGTCGTTTCAAAATGACGCTGATGATAAAGGTCAGCAGATCCGCCGCTGCCATGGCCACCAGGTAGCGAGTGGTGCAGGTAGAGAGGCCGCACTTTCCCCGGGACAGGATCACAATCGCCAGTAAATTTACTGGAGAGAGAGAACAGTCAGTGGGCATTACTGAAAACATTTTCCAGGAATTAACATGGTATCGGGCTTTGGCTAAATACTCGGGAGTGCTAGAGTCTGTAAACGACTGCTAATCTAACACCAGAAATAGGTCGCACTGTCTCTGACCTGTCTTCTTCAGTGTGGAGATAAGACGATGTGTGCGGAATCGTTGGCGATAAAAACGATCTGCATGAACAACACCGATCGGTGCTGATCCCCATTCCAGTCGCTGATGGGGCCGGTTTCACTGAATTAACTGTGACTGACCAGGACTCTGGAAAGTCAACGTCTGATGAGGCCGAGAATGGATACAGAGAGGAGCAACACACACACAAAACTGGAGGAACTCAACAGATCAGGCAGCATCCATGGTATTGAATCATCTTTCGTTTCGAGTCGAAACCCTCCTTAGGATGAAGCGCTGCCCCGATTTATGACGGGTTTCAGAGGGAAAGAAGGAACCACGTAGTGACCTGTGACTGAGTAGCTCCATTAATGGATTAATTCTGCAGCGCAGTTTAATTCGATAACACACGACAGCAGATCCGTGAACACTGGTTCAGTGATCAGACCCGATAACTGACCAACAGACAGTGGGATCCGACTGTGATAGACTCCACAGTGAGACGTGAAGCACAGAACTAGGGTTTCCCTCTGATCAATAACTTAGGAAAAGTGTACTTCACAATGCAAACATCTCCCAGTCACAACTTCCTGGAGAGATCCCTGGCCCCAGCACTGGGACATCTCAGGACAAGGTGTCATTCAAGGCAAGGACAGCGTTCAATTAGATCCCGTGAGTTAGAGGAGAAAAATAAGCTTAGTTCCACTTGTTATTAAATCTGAAATTTCAGAATGTGAAATTGACAGGATCGATATCTGTGATGGATATTTGTGCAGTGATGATCAGGTTGTAAGCTTGTAACATTATCTTAAACAGGCTCAGAAAACCCAGAAATAACGAACATGAAATGTTCTGCTCACTCACCTGGAACTCCAATGACGGCAATGAACATGTACAATATTTTCTCCACACTGAAATACCTATCCAACATTGCAGACATTTCCTCTGGCCAGTGATTTGTCTCTTTGTGCGACAGGCGATCTCTCGGAATGAAATGTTAAGGCACCACATACCTGGGGTTTTTAAAGCCATTCAGCAATTCCACTGGGACAGATTTCAACAGATTGAAAAATAGAGGTTTTAAAATTATTTACAAACCAATTACGTCAGACAAGTACAATCCCTGCGATGACAGATTGTCATTAAATTAATGAATAATTTTTAGATAATTTGTGGGAGTTAGTTTGTTACAACAAAGGTAACTGAACCGTCCGAGGTATCTTATCAATTAAATTCGCTTCCACTGTAAATATGTACTTCAAAGGAACTATTGAAGTAAATTATGTCATTGTGCCTGTGAAATTGTTCGGGATCACCTACTGTTACCATTCTCCTCGAGAGTATAAACTCTTGATGTAGTTTGTGTTTGTAGGACTCTACTGAGAGGCCTCGAAAAAAATGTCTGTTTGTGTTGATGATTAAACACGATTTCATATCCACTAAATCCTCCATCTGCTTCAGTGACTTAGTCACACACAGATCATTTGGGGGCTCATCCAGGACCCATTCCTAACCCGAACGCATGCCTTGAAATTGAGCAGTCTACTGGGGGGAGGGGTCTGTTTTAATCATGTCACTCCGTAGGTGTCACAGAACACGGTGCGGAAGTGTGTGTGTGTGTGTGTGTGTGTGTGTGTGTGTGTGTGTGTGTGTGTGTGTGTGTGTGTGTGTGTGTGTGTGTGTCTGTGTGTGTGTTTGTTTGTGTGTGTGTGTGTGTGTTTGTTTGTGTGTGTGTGTGTGTGTGTGTGTGTGTCTGTGTGTATGTGTGTGTGTGTGTGTGTGTGTCTGTCTGTCTGTCTATGAACGTTAGTGTGCGTCAGTGTGTTTTTGTGTCTGTGTCTCTACTTGTCCCTGCCTGACTATACACGTGCCCGTACACCTCCAATTCAGTTTATCCTCCTTGGTACAGCCCCTTCCCATCTGTCTCCGCAATGCAGATGTTCTCGAACTCTCATTTCAAACGCTTCACAAAATGGCTGCTGAATCGTAACAAAGCAAGAACAGAGGGCAGATTTCAAATTGCATTTATTATTAATGTATGTAAAAATAAAACAACCTTGAGACTCGCCACAGCTCCATTTCGGCAGACACCCCCCACATGCACATTAGGTTATCCCGGAGCAAGAATCAGTTCAAGCAGTTCACAAAATAGCTGTCTCCATAAATTCCTTTATAAACGGAACAACACTGAGTTTTCACACACCTCCAAATCCACCGGCTCCCCCAAGCCAGTACTCACCCCCGAATCCGCCAACACCCCCAACTCTGTGCAAATCTGTGTGCATCCACAAATCTGTGCTCACTGGCAAAACCTCATTCAACCCTCAAATCAGTGTGCACCCCAAAAGCAACCGGCACCCGGAAAGTCCAGTTCACTCACACATTCTCTGACGTACCCCTAATCTGTGCTCATCCGGAAAGCAACATTCGCCACCAAATCCGTATCGTTACACTCTCACAGAGCAGGAGTCACTTCCACTACTTTACAAAATAGCTGTTTCCGCCTTAAAAATAGCAAGAACAAAGTTTAAAATGCAAACATACGCCCACATGCGTATTCCTCGTATAATCATTGACATCCCCCTAAATCTGCGTACCTCACCAAACCCATCTTTATCCCCTCATCAGTGGGTGTGCCAAATTAAGGAACTCAACCTGCAGCTCGATGAATTTCGGCTCATACAGGAGAATGAGGAAGTTGATGCACAAGCAGTTGTAATTTATTGTCAGGCTCTGAGGGAGAACTGGTAGAGAATGCAGCAAAATGAGGAAGACGGACACATCGAGACAAATGCCGATGGCGGTTGCGAGTTCAGCACCGCCTCCTTTCCCTTTGATCGATACAAGAGGAGTTTGTGAGCGGCCTATCGCTGTGTAGCTCGCTGTGGCAGGTAGTTAGGCTTCTGCGCTCGTGTGGCTTCTGCCTCCCTTTCCATGAATGTGGCTGTTATTGGATGAAGGAATCGTGGTTCCATTTACAGAGTAGTCTATTGCGTTTAAGGACTGTGAACTTTTTCAGTCTAAAGGATTTTGTATTTATGTTTTAAATCGACGTTCCTTTTCCATTTTATTGTGCGAAGGGACCGGGTTTGGGGTTGATGTTCTGTTGTGTTCTGTTAGATATGTTTGCGGAGTGGGGAGCGTTGGTCTTGCTTTGTTTTGTCCCGGGGTCGTTGGTGTTGATGTTCTGTTGTGTTCTGTTAGATATGTTTCCGGGGTGGGGACGATGTTCTTGCTTTGTTTTGTCCCGGGGTCGTTGGTGTTGATGTTCTGTTGTGTTCTGTTAGATATGTTTCCGGGGTGGGGACGATGTTCTTGCTTTGTTTTGTCCCGGGGTGTTTGGTGTTGATGTTCTGTTGTGTTCTGTTAGATATGTTTGCGGGGGTGGGGGGCGATGTTCTTGCTTTGTTTTGTCCCGGGGTGTTTGGGATTGATGTTCTGTTGTGTTCTGTTAGATATGTTTGCGGAGGTGGGGGACGATGTTCTTGCTTTGTTTTGTCCCGGGGTGGTGGGGGTTGATGATCAGGATGCCGTTCCTTTTCTGTCCAGGAGTGTGGGTTTGACGTTTCTCTGTGAACGGCTTTCATGCTCTTTCTTTGTTTCGTTGCTATCCGGAGTTGTATATGGTGACAGACTTTGAAAATAAATGAATCTTTGAACCATTGGAAATGGCTGTTAGTGGGATATCTTAAACTGGAAAGGGACCCTACGTCACTGAAGATGATGAATATGTGACTGAAGGTGTGATATGTGAATGGCCACAGTGCACAGAATAAGGTCGGTGATCTTGTGGCGCAGCTAGAGATTGGCAGGTATGAGACAGTGGACATTCTGAGTCATGGCCGAAAGAAGGAACAGTGGTCAGAGCAGTGCATCCAAGGATATGAACTGTATCGGAAGAAATAGATAGATCTGCGAATAGAGCTTGTAGTTTGTTGGTACAAATCAAGTCAAATCCTTATAAAGTGACAGAGGATCGGCAGATATAAAATCCATATGGATAGAGTTAAAAATGCAAGTGTAAGATTACCTTGATGGGAGTTATATACGGATATTGAAACAGCAGCCAGGAAGTGGACAACAAATTACAACAAGAGATCTAAAATATGTAAAAGGGCAATGTTTCAACTCCACTACTCACCGAGGATTTCAATATGCAGGGAGGTTGAAAAGGTCCGTTAGTGCTGATTCCCAGGAGGCATTGTTTTAGAACGCATACGATATGGCCTTTGAAGCAGCGTGTGGTTGAGCCTACAAGGAAAGGGTAATTCTGGATTAGTATCAGCGAGGAATTCTTCAGAATAGATTGGGAAGAGACACTGGAAAGTATGACGGTGTTTTGCATCAATGTCTGTTTTTTTCTGGGTGAGATTCGGAAAGCGAACGGAAGGTGCATCCCGAATATAAAGAATAGGTATCCTAACGAGAGGATCAGGCAACCGTGGCTGACGAGAGAAGTCTAAGACAGATTAAACGCAAAAGAGAGGGTACATAATATAGCAAATATTTGGTGGGAATGTAGAACACTGGGAAGTTTTTAAGGGCAGAAAAGATTAAATATGAAAGCAGGCTAAGCAATATCATCAACGAGGTTACAGAAAGATCGTTCTGTGGAAGACACCAGTAACGCAAGACTGTCAGGAGGCAGAAGTGACTGTAGGTGGTATTATTGAGGTGAAGATGTTCAGAAGCTGAAAAGCGTGAAGGTAAGTAAGTCACCTGGTCCAGAGAGACGACACTGCAGAGTTCTGAAAAGAGATAACTGAAGAGATTGTGGAGGCATCAGCAATGATCTTTCAAGAACCTAGAGAGACTGGAATGGATGCTGAGGACTGGAACATTGCAAATGTCACTGCACTCTTTAGGAAGGAATGGGGGTATCACAAAGGGAATTATCGGTCAGCTTGCCTGTCTTGAACGGTTGGAAGACGTCGGAGCCGATCACTAAGGATGAGGTTTCGGGGTGCTTGGAGGCACACGTTAAAATTCTGCAAGGTCAGAATTTCTGAGGCGGAAATGCTACCTGACAAATCTGTTGGAATTCTCTGAAGTAGTGTCAGGCTTTGCCTCAAAGGAGGCTTCGGATCAGAAGCGGTGTCTGTTCTGGGGACGTCACCCGGATAGGTTTCTGTGAAACTGACCTCTTTTTACTGTGTCAGCGATTCTTAGAGTAGTCTAGATAGACGCTGAATGTTCGTCATGCTGGATGTTGGAGTACTGGGAGACACAGATTTTCCCATGGAACTACTTCAGCCTGAAGTGCGTCCAGGCGCAGCTCCTTAAAGACCCAGTCAGGGATGTGGAGCAGCAGCTGGATGACCTTCCGCTCATACCGAACGGTGAGGAGATCACTGATCGGTGTTACAAGGAAGTAGTCGCGTCTCAGTTGCAGGAGGTGGCTTGCTGGGTGACTGTTAGCAGAAGGAATGAGAAGGTGAATAGGCAGTTAGCGCAGAGCACCCCTGTGGCCATTCCCCTGAATAATACTTGTACCCTTTTGGATACCCCAGTGGCCGATGACCTCCCAGGGAAATGAAGCGGAGACTAGGTTACTGGCACTAAGCATGAGTCCGTGGTGCAGAAGGGAAAAACGGGGGAAGAGGGAGCTGGTAGTGCTGGGGGTGGGGTATGGTCAACAGTCAAGTGAACAGTCAGGAGATTCTGTGAACGTGAAAAGTGCACACGGATAGTGACTCCCATGTGCTAGATCAGGGGTAACACGGATTGCGCCCTCCACAATTTGGAGGGGCAGAGTGTACAGTCAGTTGTCTCGGTACACATTGGTGCCAATGGCATAGGAAGGGAAAACAAACATAGACTGAAGATAAAATTTAGAGAGCGAAGCAGAGAAACTGAAAGCAGAAGCTCTAGGTGAATGTTTTCTGGATTTCTACCTCTGGCATGCGCCAGTGAGGGTAGAATCAGGATGATGTGGCAGAAAAATATGGTGTAGATCTGAGAAGATGGTACAGTTAGAGGGGCTTCAGTTTGTTGAATCATTGCGATATATTCTGGGGATTGCATGACCTCCACAAAAGAGACAGCATGCACCTGAACCAGACGGGGTCCGCTGTTCTCAATGTTTACTCATCTTGTTGGTGACATTCCATCTAATTCTGTAGGAGCGTGGAAACCATAATGAATGGACTCTGAATAGGACGCATGTTGAAAAGCAAAGACAGAGTGCAGTCAGACTGTCGGGAAGGACAGGCAGTTGACAGGACAAAACAGCAGCTAGCACGGTGAGTATCGGTGCATTAGGACTACAGAATCAAAAAGGGTAGTTAATACTGTCCTCAAAATAGTACAGCCGTGGCTGACAGAGGAAGTTAAAGCTAATGAATAAAGCAAACGAAAGGGCATACGACAAAAAATAGCGTGAATTTAGAGGGTTAGGAAGATTTTTGAAATCTAACAACAAATAGAATCAATTAGGAGGTAAGAGATGAAAAATGAAAGCAAGTGAGCAAACAATATCAAGTCGGATAGAAAAACATATTTTCCAAGTATATCAGAATAAAAGAGATATGAGAGTGGATATAGGACAGTAGAAAATGAGGTGGTAGAAATTATAACGAGGAACACGGAGATGGCCGATTAACTAAATGAATATATTGCATCAGTCTTCACTGGAGGACAGAGGACTGGAAAATTGCAAAAGTCACTAAGGACTTTCAGAAAGGAGGAAAACAGCAGAAAGGAAATTATGGAGCAGTTAGCTGATCTCGGTGGTCGGAAAGATGTTGAAGTTAATTTCTGAGGATAAAGTTATGTAGTACTTGGTGATTCAGGACAAGACATGACAAAGTCAGCATGGTGCGCTTAAGGGAAAATGTTTTCGGACGAACCTGATAGGTTTCTCTGAGGGGATTACAAGTCGGGTAGTTAAAGAGGATGCAGATGACCGAGTATATTTGGATTCCCAGCAGGCCCTTGACAGGGCGCCAGAGTATTACAAGTACTTTACGATCATCATTAGAGCATTGGCTGACTGCTCGGAGGCAGCCAGTGGGAATGAAAGCATCCTTTCCTGGTGGGCTGCCGGAGACGATTGGTGCTCTACAGGGGTCGCTGTTGAGACGGCTTCTTTTGATGCTGTATATCAATGATTTAGATGATGGAATAGCTGGCTTTGTTGCCAGGATTCCATGTGAAACAGGGTTAGTAAAGGGGCGGTCTGTGTTGAGGAAACAGGTAGGCTGTGGAAGGACAGATAAGGAAAATCAGCAAGGAAGTGACAAGTGAAACACAATTTTGGAAAATGCATGGTCAAGCAATCTGGTGGAAGCAATAAACCTACAGACTATTTTCTAAACTTGGACGAAATTCAATAAGTATTGAGATGCCAAGGGACTTGGGAATTCTTGTATCGAACGCCATAAAGGTGAACTTTCAGGTTGAGTTGGTGATACGCACGCCAGTGCAATATTAGTATTCATTTCAAGAGGTTTGGAATATCAAAGCAGGGATGTGATACTGAAGCGTGTTAAATCACTGCGTTGGCATCACCTTGAGTATTGTGAACGGTTTTGTGCTCCTTATCTGAGAAATGATACACTGGCGTTGGGGACATTTCACAGGATGTTCGCTAATGATCATTCCAGGAACGAAAGGGGAATGTTTGATGGCTCAGGGTTTATACCCACTCCAACGTAAAAGCATGAGCTGAAATCTTTAGAATGTTGAAAGGGTATTTTCGATGGGTTGGGAGTTTTGGACAAGACGCCTCCGGATAGAGACCGTCCATTTATACAGAGCTGCGGAGCACTTCCTTTCGCCTGTGAGTGGTGCATTTGTAGAATTTGTTACCACAGGCAGCTGTGAAGGCCAGGTCGTTGGGAGTATTCAAGGCGAGGAATGAGTGGCAACGGCATCAAAGGTTACAATGGGGTCTTTTAAGAGCAACTTAGACAGGTACATGGAGCTCAGAAAAATAGAGGGCTGTACGCTAGGGAAACTCTGGGTAGGGTTCATGGTCCGCACAACGTTGTGGGCCGAAAGGCATGTAATGTACTGTTCAGATCTGTGTTTTATGTCCTTAGTTACGGGGAAAATGCCGGGGAGTGGGAGTAAGGAAGGGAACAAAGAATCAATCATGACTGAATGGTGGAGCAGACTCGATGGGTCAAATGGACTAATTGTGCTCCTGTGTCTTATGGTCTGAAGATCCATCCGTCACGAACTGGCCGGGCTGTGATGATCTGAGGAAAACAGCAACAGTTCATTCAGCAACACCTGAATTCCGGTGGAGGATTGCAACATTTATGGATAAATAATCAGATTAATCCCTTTTTATATATTAGATACTACGGAATCAAAGAGAGTGGGCGGCAAATGCATGATACACGAGGCATAATTCTTCCGTGAACGCAATAATAATTTTCAGTTCAGTTTTCAGTTGTACAGAGTTGTGAAGAAGATGATGAGGGGCATTCATCGTGTGGGTGGTCAGAGGCTTTTTCACAGGGCTGAAATGGTTGCCACAGGAGGACACAGGTTTAAGGCGCTGGGGAAAAGGTACAGAGGAAATGTCAGGGGTGTTTTTTACGCAGTGAGTGGTGAGTTCGTGGAATGAGCTGCCGGTCACGATGGTGGAGGCGGACACGATAGGGTATTTTAAAAGACTCCTGGATATGTCCATGGAGCGTAGAATAATAGAGGGCTATGGGTAAACCGAGTAATTTCTCAGGTCGGGACATTTCGGCACAACTCAGTTGACCGAAGGGCCTGCATTGTGCTGTAGGTTTTCTATTTTCCATGTTTATATTCCCAAATAGCGGTCGCATGTTGCTCAATTCAAATACTACACCAAATAAACATTTTGATGCTGCAGGAGGAAATAATTCCGTTCGCTTTTATTTACAGATTTCTCCCGTCGCTGCGAACAGGTACTTCACTGTATATTTCAGCTCGTCCCTGAATTTTCTCTGTGACAGTCCATAGATACAAGTGTTGGTGCACATGCTGAGGGAAGACAGCATGAACCCGCATTGCTGCAGGATATAGGTCGGTTTGCTGAAATATCTGTCTGTGTAGGAATAGTTTTTCACTTGCCACTTCATCGAATGTACGAGATAGGGCGTCCAAAGTAATATGAAAATTGCAGAAAGAGCGAACAACAGTATCATTGACTTTCTCCGGCTCTCCACCTCCGGATCATGACGATTTCCGCTGCTTTTCCGAAGTACCTGGCGAACTCTATTTGTCGCTGTCACCCGGTGGACGGTGGAAACATTGAATAACAAAATTAAACAGATCGGCAGTGACGGTGTTGTGATGCCGTGAAGGACCTGGTAGGCTTTCCACAGGGGTGAGGTGAAGTATTCAGCCACGGCGACACAACGCCATCGATCTACTGCAAAGTAAAATGGAACGGCCTGGGCACAACACGCCGCACTCACTGTTACTACCACCACAGTCGCTGTTCTCTCGGTGCAATATCGGTTCCGCAGCTTCTCACAGCAGATGGCGACGCACCGATCAAACGTGAAAGCTACCGTCAGCCAAACGGAGCAGTCCCTGGTTGCGAGACTCACGACAAGTAGCACAGAACACGACGGCGTTACGACCAAGAAATGAGCAAACAAATAGATATAGTTTATCCTCTCTAATATAAGAACAACGATCACCACCATTAGATCGGCTGCCGCCATGGCCACAAGGTAGAGAGTGATGCATTTGGACAGACCGCACTTCCCCCGGAGCAAGATCACAATCGCCGTTAAATTAACTGCAGTAGTTATATTAAAAAAAAAACAATTACTATCAGGTACCGCAGAGTGATCGGTGTGACTTGATTTGCGTTGTGTCAGTAGTAATGGATTGGATCATTGTCTCGAGTCTCTGCAAGGGTAACAGTCCCCCGGCGCTGACCAAGATGCGGAATGGCTGGCCCGACCAAGCTGATTCTAACTTTTATTGCACAATTTTGATCTCTGCAGTTTCAAGTCCAGACGTTAACCATCAGAAGGAAAGTCAGGAGTTGACAGCAGAGCGCCCACAGTTGGCTCTGTTCAGGAGTGAACTAAGGGCCGTTTTCCTCTCCTGTAAGGCGAGGTCATAAGACACTGTCCCGAATAGGATGCTGCCTTGCAGAGAAGGGCAGAGGTAGTGGAGAGACCTAATTACACTGCCTTAAAAGAGTATTTAATTAGATTTCATAGAATTTAAAAAAATATATATTTTTAAAATGTCATGAATGCATTTCACTGTAAACCAGGAGATATTTGCAGGCCGTTGGCGCAGCCTTCTGATCTCAGAAGATGTGAAACAGATCTCAGGACTCGCTGGTCACAGGGAGACAAATCATAAACGTTAAAGTCAGACGTTACACTTTGTGCGCTCTGTCCAGAAGAACGGAGATACCAGCGAGGCCTGCTGACTTTTATTAGGAAGACAGACTACAAAATTACAAACAGGTAAATCATGAGAGTTTTAATGTTAGCGCTGCCGAGACATGCTGAATCACCGAAACATTCCTGGGAAATCAACATGCTCATAGAAACATCAATATTAATTTAAAAACAATAGCCGGACATTTTTAGTTGATTCAATAAATTGTTACTTATATAGTTGTATTGACATTGAAAAAGGAAAACTGAATCGCCTAACGAATGAGACAGTTATTTAATACACATTAGACCATAAGACAAAAAAGCATAATTTGGTCATTTGTCCCATCGAGTCTCCACGGCCATTTGGTCATGGCTGATACATCTTCCCTGTCTGTGCCAATCTCTTGTCACCCCCGAATCCCTTCATGTCCTCAGCAATCAACCTATGCCTTAACTAGACATCAAGACGCGGCATCAACAGCAGCCCCTGAAAACGACGGCAACCAATTTACCATTTTCTGGGTAAAGGATACGCCACACCCTCATCTCCATTCTGAATGGGCTTCCCTCTGTTCTGAGGCCGTTCCCTCCTGTCACGGACTCCCCAAACATATGAAACATCCTCTCCTAATCCACTCTATCAAGGCCATTCATGAGTTGATACGTTTCAAGTAGGTCACCGCTCACTCTTCCGATTTCTTATGAAAAGTGTCCCATCAAACTTTCTTCATATGATAAGCGGTTCATCCTAGAATCATTTTATTTGTGCACCTCATACTTTTGTAGTTCCTCTCCATTTAGAACTTAGCCAACTCTTTCATGTCTTCTACCACAATGCGTGACGATACACTTCCCGACACCAAATTCCATCATTCTCTAAATCTATCTCAGTCTTTCTGAGGCCTCTCTACTTTCTCAAAACTACCTCTCTCTCAATCTGTCTTCATATTGTCAGCAATCGTTGCAACAAAGCCACGAATTCCATCAACCTGTTTATTTAAATATAACATTAAATCAATCTGATTCAACACAGTCCCTGTTGAATAACACTAATCACCGGCAGTCAACCAGAAAGGAATCCCTATATTCCCACTCTTTACCTCCTGCCCATCAACCGCTGTTTTATCAATGCTAGAGGACTCCATATAATACCATGGGCTCGTAGCATGTTCAGCAGACACATGTGTGGCACCCCGTGAACGTTTTTTTCTGAACATCTAAGTACGCACCAATCGGTTCTTCTTTTTCTATTGTGCTTTTTATTTCTTCAAAGAATTACAACAGATTTGTCAGGCAAGATTTTCTCTTGAGGACACCATCGCCTATTTTATCACTCGCCTCCAAGAAACCTGAAACCACATCCTGAACAATTGTCTTCACCAGTTTCTCAACACCTGTGTTCAGACGAACTGGCCTAGCATATATCTTATTCTGCCTCTTTCCATTCTTTGAGAGTCGAATGACATTTGCAATATTCCAGTCGTCAGGAACCATTCCAGAACCTAGTGACTCTTGACACATAATTACTAACACCCCACAATTTATTTATCCACCTTTTTCGAACACGGGGGTGTACACCGTCTTGTCTACGTGACCTATCTACCTTCAGATCTTTCAGTTGTTCAAGACCTTCTCCCTATTAATGGTAACTTCAGAAATTCCATGACCGCTGACACTCTGGAACTTCCAGCATACAATGAAGACCAAGGCGGAATTATTTTCCAGTTCATCTACCAATTTCTTTCCCCCCATTACTAAATCTCCAGCATGGGTTTTCAGCGGACCGATATCAACTTTTGCATCTCTTTTCAACTTCTTTATGAACCAGGAGAAGCTTTTTAATATTATTGGCCAGCTTACTTTTGCGTTGCATCTTTACCTTCTCAATCACCTTTGTAGTTGCGTTCTCTTGTTTTTTTTTTAAAGTTTCCATATCCTCTGACTTCCCACTATTTTTGCTAACTTTTGCTTTGCTGTAATGTTGGCTTTGAAATCCCTAGTTGGCCACGGCAGTGTCATCTTGCCTTTGGAATTCATCTTCCTCTTTTGGATGTATATATCTTGTGCCTTCCGAAATGCTTCCAGAAATTCCAGCTATTGCTGCTGTGCTGTCATCTCTGCCAGTGTTATTTTTACAATCAATTCTAACAAACACTTCACTCAAGCCTCTGCAAGTCCCCTTGCTCCACTGTAATACGGATACATCTGTCTTGCACTTCTCCTTCTTACTACAATCTCTTCCCGCTGAAGGTAATTTTAACTTCAGCTCTCTAACCAATTCTCTTCCATTGCATAACAATCAATCCATAGTAGCTAATCCTCTGCTGGGCTTAACCACGAGCTGCTCTAAAAAGCCATAACGTAGGCATTCTAGAAATTATTCCTCGGCAACTCCCTCGCCCATTTGTCCATCCCCACTGATTTTCCTCCTGGCACTTTTCCTTGCAAGTGGAACAAGCGGTACACCTGTCCACAAACCTCCTCCCACATCACCATTCATTGTCACAAACTGTCCTTCAATGCGAAGCGACACTTTTGTGAGTGTGTTGGGGCATCAGTTATATCGTGCGCACCCGGTATGGCCTCTACTATATCGGTGAGACCCGACATATATTGGGAGATCGCTTTGCCTGGATCCTAAGCTCGATCCGCATAAAAAAAGCGGCATCTCGCAGTAACCACCCATTTTAATTCCACTTCCCATTCATATTCCGGCATGTTAGTCCATGACCTCCTCTACTATCGCGAGATAGTGTTGAAGGAGCAACACCTTATCGTCCGGCTGCACAGCCTCCAACCTGATGCCATGAACATCGATTTCTGGAAATTCTGGTAATGCTGCCTCCTATACTTCACGATTTCCCATTCTCATTTTCCTCCCTTAGCTTATCTCCTCACTTGCCCATCACCTCTCTCTGATGATCCTCTCCATTTTTCTTTCGTCCATGGCAATCTGTCCTTTCTTATTACATTCCCACTTCTCCAGTATGTTTTCAATATCACGAATTGACTACCCAGCTGATTACCTCACCCCTGCACCCTGCTAGTTTCACCTTTCACCTCGCGTTCCTCCACTCCTGCCCGCCCCATTCATACCTTCACTCCTGATCTTTATCTCTCCAGTACTGATGAAGAGTTCGGGCCCGAAGTGTCGACTGTAATCTTTTTCCAAGAAGATGTGTGTGTGTGTGTGGGTGTGTGCGTGTGTGTGTGCGTGTGTGTGTGTGTGTGTGTGTGTGTGTGTGTGTGTGTGTGTGTGTGTGTGTGTGTGTGTGTGTGTGTGTGTGTGTGTGTGTGTGTGTGTGTGTGTGTGTGTGTGGTTTTACACTTGATATTCCTTTGCTCTCCCCATTGTAACTCAGCACCATCCAAATGTTTGTTAATTATTTCTGAAGATTTGATTTCATTTTTAACAACAGAAGAATCCCGCTCCCTTGCCTTCCGATCTGCTGGCGTTAATCTTCTTTTAGTCATGAATCAGTGATGCCTGCATCATCATACATTTCAGTCAGTAAACGTGATACAAGTTAATCTACTTGATCCCGTATACAGCGCGCTTTCGAGTGTAAAACCTTCAGTCCTGCCTTCGCCGTGCTCGGTTTTGCCCACCTTTTACGTTTCAATGGATCTGGCTGACTGCAGCTTCGTCCTACTATTATACTTCACTTGCTTGGAGTCTCACTACTCATTACAAACTGCTTGGAATCTCACTACTCATTACCTCTGTTTGTAAACCAATTGCTTCTTCTTCAACACCATCACTCTGGTTTCCATTCGCCTGCCATCGAATAAAAATCAACCAGACAGCTGCAGCTCGCCTGCCCGTAAGGATATTGGCTCCCATTCGGGCTCAGGTCGTGCCTTCCCCAGTAGAAATCCCAAAAATCCATGAATCTGAGCCTCCGCCCCTCCACCAGTTCCTTGTCCACGCATTCACCTGCCAAATCACCCGATTCGCATTCACACTGGTAAGTGACACAGACAGCAAATCAGAGATTACTGCACTGGCAGTCCTGTTTCTCAGCCTTTTAGCTAGCTTCCTAACCTCTCTCTTCAGTTCCTCCTCAACTTGACCACCTGTGTCACTGGTGCTAAAATGTACCTGGTCTTCCGGATGCTCACCCTCGCCCTTCAGAATACCTCGGAACAGATCCGGGACTTCCGTGATCCTGGCACCAGGAAGACAACCATCGGGTTGGATCTATCGCGCCCCCAGAAACTCCTCTCTGTTCCTCTGAATGTAGAATATCCAATCAACACTACAGTCACTTTTATCACTCTGCTCTGCAGAGCCACTGTACCAGCGATCAGTCACTGTGGCTCCCTGCAGTATCTGAAGTTGTATAATTATAATTGCGGGGAACGGCCACAGGTGTACTCTGCACGGGCTGTGAATTTCCCCTTCTTCTCATGACAGTCGCACAGCTACTTCCTCCAGCAATCGAGGGACATCGAGCGGAACAGATACACATTGTATCCCTCCCCTCAGCCGACAGTCGCGCTGGAAGGGATAAGGTAATGGAGTAATGGCCGCAGCCCCTGGTTTTAGGACAAAGGCATTCTTGTTTGGGGTATCATGGGGAAATAATTCACTACTCTTAGAACAAATATTGTGTTTTCTCCGGTATTGGGGAAACCCCGGAGAAAGAGTTATGATTGTTCATTGAACGTCAAACAACAGATATGAAGATAACGTACCTGATATATTCAGGATGGAGGTAACTCAGAAGGTTGGACACAGTTTTAAGTAATTCAATTGCAATTAAAAAGCGACGTGAAACGATATTACCGCTGATTTCCTTCCCTGAGTAACACTACACATCCTTTATATGATATTTCACCAGAAATATGATCTACATAGAGACGGTCTTTTGTTTCAATTCCCTCAGTTTGTGAGGATAACAGGGAAAGTATCCATTTCACACGGAGGGAGAGGTAAGAGCTGATGAAACGTTGGGATATAGTAAATACTTAGGACACATCGAATCTCTTTCTCCCTGCAGTAAACGTTCAGGTTATTATGAGCGGAATTGTGCCGGGGCTGCCCGAGGTCAGAGAGAGAGAAATATCTCGGCACAGTGCGTTATCAACGCTGGCCGAGCCTGAAGAGTCATTGTTGTCACTGTCATGAGGCTGCGTGAAGGAGTATCTTTGCGGGCTGCCCTGGGGAAGTCTATCTGAAGGGTCTCGACGCGAAACGTCGAAAAGGTATTCCTTTCCATGGACGCTGCCTGACCTATTGAATTCCACCAGCATTGTGAATGTGTTATTTACCTGCCTGCACATAATTTCCTGTAAGCATATTTCAACTTTCCTGGCATGTAGTTGTTTTAACAGTACTACAACGTATACTGTATGTTTAATCGATATTACATTAATTTATATAAATGTATCAGACACCCCAATTAAATCCCCGTATGAAATCAAACCAGTAAATATAGGCGAATTATATTTGGAATCTAACTTAACTGTGACGATTTATTTTCATCGTTCAAGAACAAAGGAAAGTGCACTGGACAGCATATGCACCTTGAGCATCAAAATACTATTAATCTACGATGCCCCGAGCGCGATATAAAGACATGGCATTACCTGGAACAGCGAGTGCGGCAAGCACCGGGCAGTAAATAGATAGATAGATAGATACTTTATTCATCCCCATGGGGAAATTCATCCTTTTTTCCAATGTCCCATACACTTGTTGTAGCAAAAACTAATTACATACAATACTTAACTCAGTAAAAATATGATATGCATCTAAATCACTAACTCAAAAAGCATTAATAATAGCTTTTTAAAAAAGTTCTTAAGTCCTGGTGGTTGAATTGTAAAGCCTAATGGCATTGGGGAGTATTGACCTCTTCTTCCTGTCTGAGGAGCATTGCATCGATAGTAACCTGTCGCTGAAACTGCTTCTCTGTCTCTGGATGGTGCTATGTAGAGGATGTTCAGGGTTTTCCATAATTGACCGTAGCCTAGTCAGCGCCCTTCGCTCAGCTACCGATGTTAAACTCTCCAGTACTTTGCCCACGACAGAGCCCGCCTTCCTTACCAGCTTATTAAGACGTGAGGCGTCCCTCTTCTTAAAGCTTCCTCCCCAACACGCCACCACAAAGAAGAGGGCGCTCTCCACAACTGACCTATAGAACATCTTCAGCATCTCACTACAGACATTGAATGACGCCAACCTTCTAAGGAAGTACAGTCGACTCTGTGCCTTCCTGCACAAGGCATCTGTGTTGGCAGTCCAGTCTAGCTTCTCGTCTAACTGTACTCCCAGATACTTGTAGGTCTTAACCTGCTCCACACATTCTCCATTAATGATCACTGGTTCCATATGAGGCCTAGATCTCCTAAAGTCCACCACCATCTCCTTGGTCTTGGTGATATTGAGACGCCGGTAGTTTGAGTTGCACCATATCACAAAGTCCTGTATCAGTTTCCTATACTCCTCCTCCTGTCCATTCCTGACACACCCCACTATGGCCGTGTCATCAGCGAACTTCTGCACATGGCAGGACTCCGAGTTATATTGGAAGTCTGATGTGTACAGGGTGAACAGCACCGGAGAGAGTACGGTTCCCTGCGGCGCTCCTGTGCTGCTGACAACCGTGCAGACCTACAGTCTCCCAACCGCACATACTGAGGTCTATCTGTCAAGTAGTCCACTATCCAATCCACCATGTGAGACGAATCCAAATGCTGACGATATTATAGATTGTGGAATATCCCATTTTCTAACTCAAACAGTGATCAGTTGTACAAATTGTCCCAACAGCCAGCATGCACTAGTTTTAGGAGTTCTTATACATCAGTCGAAAACAAGGTTAAATCAGTCAGTGTTCCCTTTGGGATCATTAGACACAATCCACTGATCAAACACGAAGTGTCAAATATTATTAGTGATTGTCTCATTGTCCACCATCTTTAGTTCGTCGAGGAAAATTAGATAGACCTTCCTTTGATGTTACCGTGAAGCATTTTCAGTGACGAGGGTTAGTGCAGTTCTGTTTCACTGTTAAAAGAGAGAGAAAGAACAGCAAACGCTATCTCCTTTAGTTATCGATCAATTCTAAATTGTTAGAAACAGGTGAACCACTAAGACGAAGCGTGTTCAATGTGGGTGAAATGTGCGGTGAGCCTTCCCAGGAGAGCCCAGTTTAGTAGCCTGTCTTGACTTTCCACTGCCTCCACCGCTTCTGGCGACAACCTCAGGCGGTTAAGTATTGAATGAGAATTCTGATTGCGTTCCTGAATATCCAGTGACTTTACAGAGTCGAACAAATCTGAGCACCTGCAGAAACTTTCCCAACAGGAAAACGTCTGGACACAGATTCACCACTCGCAGGCAACAGAAATCCCACCTCAACTGTGTGCTGACGGACGTTCCTCTGTTCTGTGCCGTGTAGACCAGGTGGTGAAGGGTGAGCGCTGCATGTTTGCCTTCATCATGGAGGCTTTGGCGGAGTTGGAAAAGCCTTCAGTAGCTAAAAATGTATTAAGTATGCATTTAAATGTAAACTTAAATATAAATGTATTAAATGCCACCAGACTCCTCAGTACACAGAGCCTGGGCTGACACCAACTTACTGCTCTCTACTGTGCCTATTGTCTTGTTTGTTATTTATTGTAATGTCTGCACTGTTTTGTGCACTTTATGCAGTCCTGGGTAGGTCTGTAGTCAAGTGTAGATTTTTTTACTATGTTTTATTTACGTTGTTCAGTGTAATTTTTGTACTGTTTCGTGTACCACCATTGTCCTGAAAAACGTTGTGTCGTTTTTACTGTGTACTGTACCAGCAGTTATGGTCGAAATGCAAATAAAATGACTTGACGACTTGAAGTAGGGCTCACATGTATCACCGCGCCGTTCTGGTCACCACACTAGATAAATGACTTCATTAGCTGGAAAGATTAGATAGGCGAGTGATGTAATTAACTGCAATAAGTCATATAAAATTAAAATAAAATATTATTAGCTGCTGCAGAATGATCAGTGTAACTTTATTTGTGTTGCATGAGTAATAGTCGAACGGGCTGTAGTGAGGATAACAGGTGCACTTGTGCCGAACGGGATGCGATGCGTGTGTCCCGTTCAATCTAATTCTACATCATAATGCACAATTTAGTTCTCGTTCGTTTTCCATCCAGGAGTTAACCATCACAAGGAAAGCCAGAGGCTGCCAGCAGACCGCCATCTAGCGGCTTTGTTAAGTAGTGAACAACGGACCGGATTCCAGTCCCGGAAGGCTGTCCCGAATTTGGAATACTTTCTAAATTCGTTTAATAGTTTCAATAAACTGGGAATGGATTCTTCAGGATTCGAAATATAAACTAAGAGATCGTCAGCATAAAGGCAGATCTTATGAATAGACCCATTTATGAAAATTCCATGAATATCTTTAGCTTCACGAAGTGCAATAGCCAAGGGTTTCAGCACCAAATTAATTAACAACGGACTTAATGGACATCCTCGTCTCGTACCCCGGGAAGGCCGATAAAAGGGAGATCTGCAATTCTTAGTAATAACAGTAGCAATAGAGTTTTTATATATCATTCTAATCCACTTATTAAAATTAATACCAAAGCCAAATTTCTCTAAAGCATTAGTAAAGTGTCTCTATTCAGCTCTGTCAAATGCCTGACATACAGACAGACATACTTTATTGATCCCGAGGGAAATTGGGTTTCGTTACAGTCGCACCAACCAAAAATAGTGAAGAAATATAGCAATATAAAACCATAAATAATTAAATAATAAGTAAATTATCCCAAGTGGAAATTAGTCCAGGAACAGTCTATTGGCTCAGGGTATCTGGCACTCCGAGGTAGGAGTTATAAAGTTTGATGGCCACAGATAGGAATGACTTCCTATGACGCTCAGTGTTACATCTCGGTGGAATGAGTCTCTGGCTGAATGTACTCCTGTGCCTAACCAGTACATTATGGAGTGGATGGGAGACATTGTCCAAGATGGAATGCAACTTGGACAGCATCCTTTTTCAGACACCACCGTCAGAGAGTCCAGCTTCACCCCCACAACATCACTTCCCTTACGAATGAGTTTATTGGTTCTGTTGGTGTCCGGTACCCTCGCCTGCTGCCCCAGCACACAACAGCAAACATGATAGTACTGGCCATCACAGACTCGTAAACATCCTCAGTATCGTCCTGCAGATGTTAAAGGACCTCAGTCTCCTCAGGAAATAGAGACAGCTCTAACCGTTCTTGTAGACAGCCTCAGTGTTCTTTGACCAGTCCAGGTTATTGTCAATTCATATCCTCAGGTATTTGTAATCCTCCACCATGTCCACACTGACCCCTTGGATGGAAACTGGTCACCGGTGCCTTAGCCCTCCTCAGGTCCACCAGCAGCTCCTTAGTCTTTTTCACATTAAGCTACAGATGATTCTGCTCACACCATGTGACAACTTTTCCTACTGTTGTCCTGTACTTAGCCTAATCTCCCTTGCTGATGCATCCAACTATGGCAGAGTCATCAGAAAACTTCTGACGATGCTAAGACTCTGTGTTGTAGTTGAAGTCCGAGGTGTAGATGGTGAATTGAAACGGAGACAGGACAGTCCTCTGTGGAGCCCCAGTGCTGCTGACCAGTCTGCCTGACACACAGTGTTGCAAGCGCACGTACTGTGGTCTGCCAGTCAGGTAATCAATAATCCATGACACCGGGGAAGCATCCACCTGCATCACTGTCAGCTTCCCACCCAGCAGATTAGGGCGGATGGTGTTGAAAGCACTGGAGAAGTCAAAACCATGACCCTCACAGTGCTCGCCGGCTTGTCCAGGTGGGCGTTGACACGGTTCTGCAGGTAGATGATGGCATCCTCAACTCCTAGACGGGGCTGGTACGCGAACTTAAGGGGGGTCTAAGTGTGGCCTAACCATAGGCCGGAGCTGCACTAGAACAAGTCTGTCTAGGGTCTTCATGATGTGGGAGGGCAATGCCACCGGTCTGTAGGCACTGGAGCCACTGGGGCGCGGCGTCTTCGGTACAGGGACGAGGCAGGACGTCTTCCACAGCACAGGAACCCTCTGGAGACTCAGGCTCAGGTTGAAGACATGGTGAAGTACTCCACATAGCTGGGGGGGGGGGGGCACAGGCTTTGAGCGCCCTGGGGCTGACACCATCCGGGCCTGCAGCCTTGTTTGGGTGGAAACTTTTCAGCTGTCTTCTCACCTGTTCAGCTGTGAAACCCACCGTGGTGGCTTCAGGTGACGGAGGTGTGTAGTCCTGAGAGCAGGGTGGTGGCTCTGAGGAGGGGTAGGAGGGAAGAGTGGAGTATGTGTTGGTTGGGGGCCGACAACAGATGAATCATGTGGGGGATGGGAAAGGGCCACAGTGTCATATCTGTTGAAGAACAGGTTAAGTTCGTTGGCCCTGTCCGTACTGCCCTTCAGCTCCTCCGTTGCTAGTTTGCCGGAACCCAGTGATGGTCCTCATCCCACTCCAGACCTCTTTCATGTTGTTCTTTTGGAGTTTCCACTCAATCTTCCTCCTATAACTGTCTTTAGCCTCCCTGATAATGGCTTTCAGGTCCCTCTGTATTGTCCTCAGCTCCTCCCAATTCCCATCTCTAAACGCCCACTTTTTAGCGTTCAGGATATCCTTAATGTCCTTTGTTACCCATGGCTAATATGTGTATCTCAGGGGTGGGGGTGGGTGCGGTGGGGTGGTTTGGGTGGTGGGGTGTCTTAGAAAAGGATGAATATAACATTTAACAGTCTCCTACCATTAGAGAAGGGATAACGGCCATTTACACAACGTATTTGGTCTTGAGAGATAATGTTTAGCTAGAAAATTCTCCAGCTGATTAGCCATTATTTTTCAAAGAATTTTAGAATTCACATTTAATAATGAAATATGTCTATATGATGCACAGTCAGTGGACGGCCCTTTATTATGTTGATTTCAGGCTTACTTCCTGTGCCACGTGCAACCGGGCTAAGAACTGGGAAGTCAGTACAGTTAAACTTGCAGCGAAGCAGTTGGTGCAGCGGGGTAGTTTCAGATGTCGGGATCATTGAGCTCTCTCCACTGGCAGGAAAGACCGGTGTCATGGCAACAGGCTACACCTAAGATAACGTTGTTTCGCAGGCAGCGCCTGGGAGAGTTTTAAATCATGTGGCATAAACTTTTCACAATTAAACTCCAATCATCTTGCTAGGTTCATTTCCATTTCATTTTCATTTTTAGAATCTTTTTATTACTACATAATCTTCAACAACTATAGAATAATACAAACCTTCAACATATTAATATTAAAATTCAACATACTAATAGAGCTGAAGAAAAAAATCTAATCGTAATATATAAAAATGAAAAAATATATATATAGATAAAAGAAGGAAAAAGAAAGAACCCATCTAACTAAGAAAAAAAACATTAACTTAAAAACAAAACAACATTAGGAATCAACCCCCGGAACCAATACGTTTAACCATCATCTAGATATATAGAAAAAAGTCATCAACCGCCAATTCACATTTTTTTTAAAAAGGTAATAAAATTGGAAGGAAACCATATGGAATAATTAAAATTAAATGGTGATATTTGGTAAAAGAACCCCATCCTCTCTCAAAATCAAATCTTTAGTGATAATCCTCAGTGATAGGTTATCTTTTTGTAACAAGAGTAAATTATAAATTTAACTAATGGACCTATGTAAATATAGTTGTAAAAATGTCTAACCTGAAAATATTGCAAAAAATGTGTATGAATGAGAGAGTATTTGTTAATTAACTCTTCAAAAGTCATCAATCGACCATTACAAAATAAATCTGTAAAAAAACGGATCCCTTTATTTTTCCATAAGAGAAAAATGGGGTCGGTTATTGAATGTTTAAATGAAAAGTTTCGATATAAAAAACTAGACAACCTAAATTGTTTAAAATTTTAAAAATTACGAAACTGAATCGAAATCCGTAAAGATTGTTTAATAACCGGGTAAAAATTTAAATTTGGAATTTTAGAGAGCTGTAAAGGTAATGAAGCTCCTAATATTGAAGTTAATGAAATTGCTTAACAGATTTTAATTCCAAATCAACCCAAAGTGGTTTTTGGCTCTTATTGAGCCAATATAACAAAAAACATAATTGTCTAATATTTGCAGCGCAATAATACAGTCTTAAATTAGGAGGTGTAAATCCACCATCTTTTTTGGGTTTTTGTAAATGGTGCTTGTTAATTCTTGGTCTCTTATTGTTCCAAATAAAGGAAGAAATAAGAGAGTCAATTTGATTTAAAAAAAAAATAGTTTAAAAGATAGGTATATTTTGTAAAATATATAAAAATCTAGGTAAAATCATCATTTTGACAGCATGGATACGACCTATTAAAGAAAGAGTAAGTGGATTCCATCTAGAAAATAGTAATTTCATGGAGTCTACTAAAGGAACTATATTAGCTTTATAAAGATCTTTATATGTTTTAGTAATTATAATACCTAAATATCTAACAGTATTAACAATCCTAAAAGAAATATCATTATATGTACTAACAGGAGCATTTAATAGAAACAAATCACTTTTATTCAAATTAAGTTTACGTCCTGAAAATTTTCCATGATCTTTAAGTGTTTCCAAAAGATTAGGAATTGAGTCATCAAGATTCGAAATATAAATCAAGAGATCATCTGCATGAGGAGAAATCTTATGTATGGTTCCATTTATAGAAATAACGTAAATGTTTTTGGTCTCCCGTAATGTTATAGCTAAAGGCTCCAATACAAGATTAAATAATAAAGGGCTTAATGGACATACCTGTCTAGTACCACGACAAAGAAGACCTGTAATTGTTAGTAATGACGGTGGCAATAAGGTTCTTAGAGATGATTGAATCCATCTATTAAAATTAATACCAAAACCAAATTTTCTAATACTTTGAACAAGTATGGCCACTCAATTCTATCGAATGCCTTTTCTGCACCAAGAGCGATAACACATTGAGGTTGCTTAGATAATGGTGAATAAATAATGTCCATCAATCTCCGAACATTAGAGAAAGAGTAATGGCCTTTAATAAAGCCCGTTTGGTCCATGGAGATGATTTAAAAATATATTTTCCAAGCGATTAGCCATTATTTTAGAAAGAATTTTTGCATTCACATTTAATAGCGAAATTGGTCTATATGATGAGCATTCAACAGGGTCTTTATCTTTTTAAAAATATTAAGGAAATAGATGCCTCATAAAAAGAAGAAGGTAAATTACCCACCTCAAAGGATTCATAAAATATTTCCAAAAGATTCGGAGAAACTAATCTTTCAAATTTTTTTGAAAAATCCCACCGAATAACCATCAAGTCTGGGAGGTTTACCTGATTGCATTGATAAAATAGCTTTCTGAATTTCATGCTCGGTAATTGTAGCATCAAGCATCTGTTGATCTTCATCAGAAATTTGTGGAAATTTAATTTCATGTAAAAAAGTTCCCATTTTGGAGGAATCTGCTGAAAATTGAGATCTATAAAGATCAGAGTAAAAATCTTGAAAAGTATTATTAACATCCTCATAGTTACTTACTATTTCTCCATTGTTTTTACGAATCGTTAAAATTTGCCTTTTAGCTCTAACTGCTCTTAGTTGGGAAGCTAAGAGCTTATTATTTTTATCCCCAGAAATATAAAATTGACTTTTCAATTTAAGCAAATATCCTTCAATAGGATATGTTAGTAATAAGTTATACTGTGATTGTAGTTCTACTTTCTTTTATACGAAACAACATTTGGAGAGATTGCATTAATGTTATCTAATTCTTTAATTTGTTTAGAAATTTTATCGAATTCCATTCTTGTTTGTTTCTTAAATTTAGGTATATACGATATAATTTGACCACGGAGATAAGCTTTTAATGTATCCCAAATTACTAACTTGGAGACGTTTCTTATATTATTAAAGAGATAAAACTCTTTTAGCTGAGTTTCAATAAACTCGTCAAATTCTGCACTTTGTAATAAATGTTCTGCAAAACGTCAAAATGGTCTTGTAGAAACAACATCTTTCAATTCAAATATTAAATTTAAAGGAGCATGATCAGAGATAGCAATCGCATCATACTCACATTTCTGAACATTATAAAATAGTCAATTCTCGAATATTTATTATGAACATGTGAGAAAAAGGAATATTCTCTATCAGTAGGATGCATATGTCTCCAGGTCTCAATTAAATATTAATCAATTAAAAAGGAATTAATAAGTGATGCAGAACGGTTAGGAAGTTGATGTTGTGGATGATGACTTATCCATTAAAGGATTTAAGCAAGTATTAAAATCACCACCCATTAATAACATATATTCATTTAAATCAGGTAATAGAGCAAAAACTGCTTTAAAAATGAGGGATCATCAACATTTGGTCCATAAATATTAACCAAAACTATTTTCTTATTAGAAACTATTCCTTTAACAATTAAAAATCAACCATTAATATCGGCTATAATATCCTCCTGATTAAAAGGAATATTAGAGTCGATAAAAATAGAGAAACCTCTAGTTTTACTCTGGGAATTTGCATAGAGGACTCTTCCAAAATTTAAAAATTCGATTTTTATCACATAACCTGATATGCGTCTCTCGAGCAAGAATTATATCAGGCTGGAATCGAGTTATAACTTTAAATGTTTTCTTACGCTTAATAGGGTGATTCCAACTGTGGACATTCCAAGTTAAAACATTAAGTTAAAACATGTCATCATGAAACTTTGTATCTAAAAAAAAAGTAGTCTGACGCATGTCAGGATAAAGTGACCGAAAATGGCGGAGAAGAACAACAATAAAAATAATTAGCGTATACTCCGGGATTCCATAATTGGGATAGAAAAAGAAAAAAAACACCCAACCTACAAAGCCCAGAAGCAAGTCGATATCAATCGATGCAAGCCCCAAGAAATGCATTCACGCGAATACAACTCCGCCTAGCTGAGTAATAAAAAATAATAATAATAAAGTAATTTCTATCTCCCTCTACCGAATACAAATCTCATTACAGTCAACATATATCTCAGTATAATTAACTTGGAAGGATAGTGTTTTTCTTGTGAAACCAAACGACCTTCAATTTGAAAGTAACCTTCATAATATTAGATAAGGGAAGAAAATCACATTCAAAACATTTCGTGGAATATTTGCACAAAAGAAAAACAATCGCCATCTTTAAATTGTCCAATCTGTCTTTAAAACACAAGGAAATCCAAATAATTAATTTTTAAAAAAACTTCAATAAAGCATACGGAATAAAAAAAAACAACTGATTCATTTAAATACTGCAAAAAAAGTTCTAGATGTTCAAACTTAACTACAGCCTATCAACAGTTCTCACGCTATATTTCCGAAGGTTAAATACCCTCCAAACCAGTTTATTTTCAAAAATAATAATACATTTTAAAATAAAGACTTTCTGTTACCATCAAATCTTCCAATTTTATCAGCCTTTATGTCGCGAACAATCAAAATATTATAAGTCATTCAACTTCAGGCTTCAAATTCGTCGTCACTGAAATATTTGCACAGAAGAAAAAAAGCCGCCATCTTCAAATTGTTCAGTCTTTCTTTAAAACGTAAGAAAATCCAGATAATTACTTAATAGAAACTTTACAAAAGCATACGAAACAAAAAAAAACAGTTGGTACATTTAGATGCTACAGAAAAAAATAAAGTCTAGATGGCTCAGAATTATCTATGGCCTTTCAACAGTTCTCCCGCTATATCTTCGGAGGTTAAAGGGCTCCAAACCAGACTTTTTCGGAGATAAAAATACATTTTAAGGTAAAAAAAACTTTTATAACCATCAAATCTTCCAATTTCTTCACTTTACACCACGAGACCATCAAGGTATTATAAATCATTCAATTTTCAAACTTCAGATTCGCCATCGGCCTCGTCAGACAAAGAGTTAATAAAACGCAATGCTTCAGCTGGATCATGGCAAATACGATTTCCAGAATTTTTAATAATGATCCTTAATTTTGCTGGATACTGTAATGAAGGAAAAAGCTTCTTTTGATAAACAAGTTTCATAGAAAGAGCAAAAGCAGCGTGTTGCTTAACAATTTCGCATGGGCGGGACGTCACGTGATGACGTAGGATCGAGAGGTGGAAATCCAGCTCTCCCGTAAAAACCAATAAAACAAAGTTTAAGTGAAGAACAGTTAATAAATACCTTCTAGAAACTACTAATGAACAATTCAGGATTATCTTTAGATATGCCTCCTAAACAGAAGAGAATTACTACTTTGAAGACAGCGCTAGTTGGCGGGGAAAGAGGCCCAGCCGTTTTGGCGGAGCCTCGTACTCAAGTTGGATCTCTTCCCGGTGAAGTATCTGTCGCTTCCGATGGTGCAGGGCAGGAGGCTGCGGCAATATCAACGGTCTCTGAGAAGAAACATCGGGAGCTGCGCATGCGTGAAGAAACGACTATGCACAAACAGGTGCAAACAAAACTATAAGTTCCAACTGTGACTGGAAGTGAAAATGAAAGTGAATCGGAAGTAGAATCAGACTCTCTGGAAAACACAGATCAGGAAATAGATGAAGAAGAAGAAGAAAAGAAATTAAAGGTGGAAAACTTTCTGGATACATAAGAAAAGCCCTGATACAAATAATGCATGAATTAAAAGTAATAAAAACAGATATTAGAAATGTGAAGATTACGCTTGATAAGGTGGTGGAAAACAAAAGAAGATGGCCAAGAAAGTTAAAAAGTTGGAAGAAAAAATGGGAGACAACACTGAAAAAATGGACAAGATGGAAGATAATATCCTTGCCTGGACGTCAGAAAGAAAACGGTTGTTGGAAAAAGTAGATGTACTCGAAAATTTCAGCAGACGAAACAATATTAAGATTGTTGGTCTTAAAGAAGGTATAGAGGGAGAAGATTCAATAAAATTCTTTCAAGAATGGATTCCGGAAATCTTGGAAATGGAAGAGGGATGTCAGTTAATTGAAATCGAAAGGGCTCATAGAGCTTTAAAACCAAAGTCCCAACAAGATCAAAATCCACGATCAATCTTGATAAAATGTTTAAGATATCAAGATAAAGAAAAGATCTTGAGGGCAGCTGCTCAAGGTGCCAGAAAGAGAAATGGGCCATTGATGATAGAAGCGAAAAGAGTTATTTTCTATCCTGATATAAGTTACGACCTTTTGAAGAGCCGGAAGGAACTTAATTCAGTGAAAAAAAAATCTTATGGGAAAAGGTTTATAAATTTTCTTCAGCTACCCAGCAACACTGATATTTTTTTTGGATGACGAAGAAAGAAGATTTTTTACTGATCATCAGAAAGCGGCGGAGTTTGTACGAGAACTTCCTAATATTCGCGAGATCCGGTAAAGAATTATGGAAATGAAATGGATTGAAGATGAAGTTTGAGATAGGGATCGGATCTGATGGACATTTATGAGTAGAAGAATATACAAATATACAAGTATATGATAGAAGGGGAACAAGAAAAAATATAATTGAGGAATATTAATTGGGAGTAGAGATATTATTTTTTTCTTCTTCACTTATATATATCTTTGTTTTTGTTACGGGGAGCTGGAGGAGCTTCTGATCGATTGCTGCGGGATTCACGTGTGTAATCATGGCGATTGCCATGACCTGTAAAACGGAGGGGGGTAATGTTGTGTTTCTATTCATGCACGACATTGGTGGGTGGGAGGTATTTTGTTATTTTTTTTCTTTACTATCTGTGGTTCTTCTATTTTTCTTTTTTTGCCTGGATGATTGGGGCGGCGGGGGGACGACACATAGCAACATGGAGAATTTTAAAGAGATTCCCCAAGGTATTATGAATGAATAATTTGCTTAATTTTTTTAAGTTTTAATGTTAATGGGCTTAATGGACCTGTGAAAAGAAAAAGAGTTTTAACATATCTGAAGAAAATGAAAGGAGATATAGCTTTTTTGCAGGAAATACATTTAACAGAGACAGAACATCAGAAATTAACGAGAGATTGGGTTGGAAACGTTATTGCAGCTTCATTTAATTCAAAGTCGAGGGGAGTTGCAATTTTGGTTAATAAAACCTTACCAATTAAAATACAAAATGTACTAATTGATTCTGTGGGAGATATGTGATTATACATTGTCAAATCTTTTCTGAATTATGGACTCTTATGAACATTTATGCACCAAATGAAAATGATGCAAAATTCATACAAGAATTTTTTTTTTAATTTGGCCGACGCACATGATAAAATATTAATAGGTGGAGATTTTAACTTTTGTTTAGACCCATTTCTAGATAGGTCAACTGAGGCTGTTATAAAATCAAAAGTAATAAAGTTAACTTTATCATTGACGAAAGACTTAAATCTGATTGATATTTGGAGAAGAATTAATCCAAGAGAAAGAGATTATTCATTTTATTCAAATAGACATAAAACTTCTTCAAGGATTGATTTTTTCCTATTATCAATGAATATTCAGGATAGAGTGAAAAGTGTGGAATATAAAGCGAGAATACTGTCAGATCATTCCTCCTTGATAATGACAATGAGAGTGATGGATAAGGAGGAATTGATCTACAGATGGAGATTTAATTCAATTTTATTAAAACGTCTGGAGTTTTGTGATTTTATGAAAAAACAGGTCCAATTTTTTTGATACAAATTCATATTCAGTTGATGATAAATTTATATTATGGGAAGCGATGAAAGCATATTTGAGGGGTCAGATAATAAGTTATTCTTCTAAAATTAAGGAATATATGGTAGAAATAGATCAATTAGAAAAAGAGATTACAAAATTAGAAAAAGAATCCCAAAGATATATGACAGAAGAAAAACGAAGATAACTTGTCAATAAGAAGCTACAATATAATACACTCCAGACATATCGAACAGAAAAAGTAATTATGAGAACTAAACGGAGACATTATGAATTAGGTGAAAGATCACACAAAATTCTTGCTTAGCAGTTGAAAACAGAGCAGGCTTCCAAGGCAATAAATGCAATTAGAACAAGTGCAAATAAAATTACTCATAAACCTTTAGAAATTAATGAAACTTTTAGAAACTTTTACTCCGAATTATATCAATCAGAATCACAAAATGAAGCTGCTGAGATAGAAATTTTTTTATCACAAATAACTCTTCCAAAATTGAATTCGGAAGAACAGAAATAGAAATGCCCCTTACATTAAAAGAGGTTGAAGAAGCTTTAGGATCACTCAAGAGTAATAAATCTCCAGGAGAAGACGGTTTTCCACCTGAATTTTATAAACAAATTTAAAGATTTATTAATCCCTCCTTTTATGGAGTTAATATATCAAGCGGAAAGAACACATAAACTTCCACAATCTTTTTCGACAGCGATCCTAATAGTATTGCCAAAAAAAGATAAAGATCCTTTAAAACCAACATCATATAGGCCTATTTGTTGAATACGGATTATAAGATAATAGCAAAAATTTTATCTAATAGATTATCTAATTATTTATCAAAATCAATACATATGGATCAAACAGGCTTTATTAAAAATAGACAATCGGCGGATAATATAACTCGGTTACTTAGCATAATTCATCTGGCACAAAACAAGGAGGAAATGAGTGTGGCAGTTGCTTTGGTTGCAGAAAAAGCATTTGATAGATTGGAATGGGACTTTTTATTTAAGGTATTGGAAAAATATGGGTGAGGGAAATCTTTTATAAAATGGATTAAAATCTTAAATACTAGTCCCAAAGCTAAAGTAGTGACAAATGGTCAAATTTCAACATCATTCCAATTAACATGGTCAACTAGACAAGGCTGTCCATTATCACCTGCCCTATTTGTATTGGCGATAGAACCATTAGCTGAATTAATTAGAATGGATCCAGATATTGTGGGCTTCAGAGTTAACCAGGAAGAATATATGATTAATTTATTTGCTGATGATGTTCTGATTTATTTAACAAATCCATTGCATTCGTTGCATAAATTATCTTTTAGATTGGAAGAATATGGGAAAATATCAGGGTATAAAGTAAACTGGGATAAAAGTGAAATTTTACCCTTTAGTAAAGGAGATTATAGAAAATGTCGGTTAGTAACTCAATTTAGATGGCCGACAAATGGTATAAAATATTTAGGTATAAGAGAATATAATGATATAAAGAATTTATATAAATTAAATTATTTGCCATTATTGAAAAAAATACAAGAGGATCTTGATAAATGGATGATGTTACCAATAACATTAGTAGGTAGAGTTAATGCTGTAAAAATGAATATATTTCCCAGATTACAATATTTACTCCAAACATTACCAATACATCTGCCCCAGAAGTCTTTTCAAGAGTTGAATAAATGTGTTAGGAAGTTTCTTTGGAAAGGTAAGATGTCAAGAATATCGTTTGAAAAATTGACATGTAAATTTGACCTAAGAGGGTTACAACTCCCAAATTTTAAGAATTATTATAAAGCAAATGAACATAGATTTATTGCATCTTTTTTTGATGAAGAATAACCGGCATGGATTAGAATAGAATTAGATAAGATAGGAGGAAATATACCAGAAGATTTTATATATAAATGGGAATCCAAATGGATACGGGAAAAGAAAGAATCTCTTATATTAAAACAGTTGATTGATTTATGGAATAAGGTAAATATGGATGATGAGATAAAGAAATCTTTATTATCAAAGAGAACCCTAATTCAAAATAGACTTATTCCTTTTACAATGAATAAACAACTTTTATACAACTGGTTTCAAAAAGGGATCAGATATATAGGTGACTGTTCTGAAGGAGGTATATTGATGTCGTTTGATCAATTAAAGAATAAATATAAAATATCAAATAACACTCTTTTCTGCTATTTTCAATTAAAGGCCTATTTAAGAGATAAACTGGGTCAAACAATGTTAATGACAAAACCTAATGAAATAGAAACTTTAATTCAAAAAGGAAAAATTAAAAATTTTACGTCTTGTATGTATAATTTGATTCAAAATCAGATAATTAAACCAGGAATTCATAAGTCAAGACAAAAATGGACAACTGATTTGAATATTAAAATTGATGAAAAAAATTGGTCAAGACTATGTCTTGATAGTATGACAAATACAATAAATGTCCGACTTAGATTAGTACAATATAATTTTTACATCAATTCTATATTACACAACAAAAAATAAATAGATTAAACCCAAATTTATCTGACCAATGTTTCCGATGTAATCAAGAAATCGGTACTTTTTTACACTCTACTTGGTCTTGTTTTAAAATTCAACCTTTTTGGATAAATTTAAGACTTTTACTGGAACAAATTATTGGAATACAACTCCCACATAGCCCAATATTATTTTTATTAAGCGTTATTGAAGGGATAATACCGAAACCTAAATTGAATAAATATCAGAAAAAAAATTATAAAAATTACATTGGCAGTAGCCAAAAAAGCTATTGCAGTTACTTGGAAATCAGATTCATATTTAACTATGGACCGTTGGAATAATGAAATATATAGCTGTATCCCACTTGAAAGAATTACTTATAATTAAAGAAATGAATATGATATATCTTTGAAAATTTGGCACCCCTATCTACAAAAGATAGGATTATATGTATAGGTCCTTTGAAGATAAAATTATTAGTTATTTGGGGGAAAAAATAAAGATATATAGTAAAGTTATTTTGAACTCCATGGAGCATGCTGGGATCCTCCGATATCCAGGCAATCCTTCTTTCTTTCTTCTTTCTTTCTTTTTTTTTCTTTTTTTCTTTTTTTTTTAGATAGGGATCTTAAGGGGGGGAAGGGTTCAGGGAAGGGGAGGGCTAATATTAATTTTTCACTATTCTATTATTCTATTCATTTTATGTAATTCTCTTAAAAATTTAATAAAAACTGTATTAAAAAAGAGATAGTTGTGAAACAAACTCCGTACATTAATTAGAGATGACCCCGCAACCCCCATATCAGTTTGGAATCTTAAATTGGATCTTGGAAACATAAATTAAACCTTGTAAGCATAAACTGGAAACAGATGTTCTCAGGGAAACGTACGGAGGAAATGTGACAAATGTTCAGGGGACATTTGCGTGAGGTTCTGAGTAGGTACTTTCCAATGAGACGTGGAACGGATGGTGGGGTACAAGATCCGTGGTGTACAAAGGCTGCTGTAAATCTAGTCTAGAGGAAAAGAAGGACTTACAAAAGATTCAAAAAACTTGGTAATGATAGGAATCCAGAAGATTATAAGGCTAGCAGGAAGGAGCTTAAAATAAAATTAGGAGAGCTAGAAGGGGCCATGAGAAGGCATTGGCGGAGAGGATTAAGGAAAAACCGAAGGCATTCTGCAAGTATGTGAAGTGCAAGAGGATCAGACGTGAGAGAATAGGACCAATCTAGCGTGACAGTGGAAAAGTGTGTATGGAACCGGAGGAAATAGCGAAGGTACTTAATGAGTACGTTGCTTCAGTATTCACCACGGAAAAGGATCTTGGCGATTACAGTGATGCTTTGCAGTGGACTGAAATGCTTGACAATGTAGATATTAACAAAGAGGATGTGCTGTAGCTTCTGGAAAGCATCAAGTTGGATAAGTGACGGGGACGGGACGGGCTGTGACACAGGCTACTGTGGGAAGAGAGGGAGGAGATTGCTGACCCTCTGGCAATGATCTTTGCATCATCAAAGAGGACGGCAGAGATCCGGAGGATTGGAGGGTTGCGGATGGTATTCCCTTATTCATGAAAGGGAGTAGGGATGGCCCAGGAAATTATAGGCGTGTGAGCCTTACTTCGGTGGTTGGTAAGTCGATAGAGAAGATCCCGAGAGGCAGGAATTATGAACATTTGGAGAGGCATAATATGATTATAGTAAGCATGGCTTTGTCAAAGGCAAGTCGTGCCTTACGAGCCAGTTTGAATTTTTTTGTTGATATGACGAAACACATTGATGAAGGTAGTGCCGTAGATGTAGAGTATATGGATTTCCGCAAGGCATTTGATAAGGTACCCCATGCAAGGCTTATGGAGAAAGTAATGAGGCATTGCCTTGTGGATCCAGAACGGGCATGCCCACTGAAGGCAAATGTGGTTGTAGTCGGGTCATATTCTGCATGGAGGCCGGTGACCAGTGCTGTGCCTCAGGGAACTGTTCGGGGAACCCTACTATTTGTGATTTTTATAAATGACTTGGATGAGGAAGTGGAGGGATGGGTTAGTAAATATGCTGATGACACAATGTTGGGGGTGTTGTGGATAATGTGGAGGACTGTCAGAGGTCACAATGGAACATTGATAGGATGCAAAAATGGTCTGAGAATTGGCAGATGGAGTTCAACCTAGATAAGTGTAAGGCGGTTAATTTTGGTAGGTCAAATATGATGGCAAAATATAGGATTAATGATAAGACTCTTGGCAGTATGGAGGATCAGAGGGATCTTGGGGTCCGAGTCCATAGGACACTCAAAGCTGTTACGCAAGTTGACTCTGTGGTTAAGAAGGCATTCAGAGCATTGGACTTCATCAATCGTGGGATTGAGTTTAAGAGCCGAAAGGTAATGTTGCAGCTATTTAGGACTCTGGTCAGACCTTACTTGGAGTACTGTGCTTAATTCTGGTCGCCTCACTACAGGAAAGACGTGGAAACCATAGAAAAGGTGCAGAGGAGATTTCCAAGGATGTTTCCTGTGTTGGGGAGCATGGGTTATGAGAATAGGTTGGGTGAACACGGTCTTTTCTCCGCGGAGCGACGGAGAATGAGAGGTGATCTGATAGAGGTGTACTAGATAATGAGAGACACTGATCGTGTGGATAGTCAGAGGCTTTTTCACAGGGCTGAAATGGTTAGCACGAGAAGGCATAGTTTTAAGGTGCTTGGAATTAGGTACAGAGGAGATGTCAGCGGTAGGTTTTTTTACACAAAGAGCGGTGAGTGCGTAGAATGGGCTGCCGGCGGAGGCGGTGGAGGCGGCAACGATAGGGTCTTTAAAGAGTCTCCCAGATGGCTGTTTGCAGTTTGCCATGGGTAATACCTAGGTAGTTCTAAGGTAGGACAGACAGACAGACAGACAGACAGAGAGACATACTTTATTGAACCCGAGGGAAATTTGCTTTCGTTACAGTAAATTATGCCAAGTGGAAATAAGTCCAGGACCAGCCTATTGGCTCAGGGTGTCTGACACTCCGAGGGAGGAGTTGTAAAGCTTGATGGCCACAGGCAGGAATAACTTCCTATGACGCTCAGTGTTACATCTCGGTGGATGAGTCTCCGGCTGAATTTACTCCTGTGCCTACCCAGTACATTATTGAGTGGATGGGAGACATTGTCCGAGATGGCATGCAACTTGGACAGCATCCTCTTTTCATACACCAATGGACGTGTTCGGCACAGCTTTGTGGCCGAAGGACCTGTATTGTGCTATATGTTTTCTTTCTATGTTTCTATGTGGAGGTGGACTTCGAAATGCATAACTAATCTAATCGTTTATTGATGTCAGTTGTGGGAAAGATGCTGCAGTCAATTACAAAAGTGGAAATTACGACACATTTGGATAACAGTAGAAGGATCAGTTCGAGTCAGCATGGATTTATGAAGGGGAAATCATGCTTGACAAATCTTCTGGAATTTTTTGAGGATGTAATTATGAAAATGTACAAGGGAGATCCAGTGGATGTAGTATACCTGGACTTTCAGAAAGCCTTTGATAAAGTTCCACATGGGATATTAGTGGGCAAAATTAGGGCACATGGTATTGGGGGCAGAGTTCTGACATGGATTGAAAATTGGCTGGCTGACAGGAAACAAAGAGTAGCGATTAACGGGTCCCATTTGGAATGGCAGACTGTGACCAGTGGAGTACCGCAAGGTTCGGTGCAGGGACTGCAGCTGTTTACAATATACCTTAGTAATTTAGATGAAGGGATTAAAAGTAACATTAGCAAATTTGCCGATGACATAAAGCTGGGTGGCAGTGTGAAATGTGAGGAGGATGTTATGAGAATGCATGGTGAATTGGACAGTCTAGGTGACTGGGCGAATGTATGGCCGATGCAGTTTAATGTGGATAAATGTGAGGTTGTCCACTTTGGTGGCAAAAACAGGAAGGCAGATTACTATCTAAATGGAGTCATGTTAGGAAAAGGGGAAGTACAACGAGATCTAGGTGTTCTTGTACATCAGTCAATGAAAACAAGCATGCAGATACAGCAGGCAGTGAAGAAAGCTAATGGCATGCTGGCCTTTATAACAAGAGGAATTGAGTATAGCAGTAAAGAGGTCCTTTAGCAGCTGTACAGGGCCCTTGTGAGACCCCACCTGGAGTACTGTGTGCAGTTTTAGTCTCCAAATTTGAGGAAGGACATTCTTGCTATTGAGGGAGTGCAACGTAGTTTCACAAGGTTAATTCCCAGAATGGCGCGACTGTCATATGTTGAAAGATTGGAGCGACTGGGCTTGTATACACTGGAATTTAGAAAAATGAGAGGGGATCTGATTGAAAAATAAAAGATTATTAAGGGATTGGACACGCTGGAGGCAGGAAGCATGTTCCTGCTGATGGGTGAGTCCAGAACTAGAGGCCTCAGTTTAAGAATAAGGGGTAGACTATTTAGAACAGAGATGCGGAAAAACTTTTTCTCCCAGAGAGTGCTGGGTATATGGAAAGTTTTGCCCCAGAAGGCAGTGGAGGCCAAGTCTCTGGATGCTTTCAAGAGAGAGTTAGAGAGAACTCTTATAGATAGCGGTGTCAAGGGATGTGGGGAGAGGGCAGGAACGGGGTACTGATTGTGTATGATCAGCTATGGTCACAGTGAATGGCGGTGCTTGCTAGAAGGGCCGGATGGACTACCCGGGCACCTACTGTCTATTGTCTATTGTCTATTGAGTTATTTATCCTCCAGCCTGGCCACTTTTGTGGCACCAAACCAATCTGAAAGCCAGAAGGAAGTGTGAGCATTCCCCATCCAGGAAAGATGATTGAATTGAACAATCAAACGAAATGCCTTCCTTAACCTCAGAATTTTAATGCGCTTCGCCTATTGTAACTATTGTTGATTATTTGAGGGTGATAGTCCACCTTGTAACGATATTGAGACTGAGGATTAATTCATGTGAAATGCACCAACTCTGTGTCATAGAATTGTCATAGAATACATATACTGTACAACGTTCTCGTTTGAAGGTGTGAATAAACAGAATTGAACATAATTGTTATTTTGTAATTCATCCAAGAGAGCGATTTTCATTGCACGATGACGCAATTCATATAAATAGCTTACCTCATGTGTTTGTTTAGTGGACTGTCACTAATGCGACTAACCACGTGGTATGATTAATTGTCAGCCTGATCTTTCCTCATCTGTATAAGAACTTGCAAAAGCAATCAACAGTAGCGATCAGTAGCTGGACTGCTTTCAACTGAACATCAATTCACACAGAAAATGGGATATCCAGCAATTTACTACATCGCGAGAATTTACTCTCCTGTACTGGCAGCGATTGGTATCCCTGGTAAGTAACTGGAATTGATTCTGACTGTATGCGTGTGTTTTGCTCTTGTTGCATTTGTTACAGATGGTGCCTCCTCCGGTTCAGACTTAAATTTATATTTTATTTTATTCTTTAATTATACCCTGGAATTGTTGCTCCTTTCTCAGGTCCGATCACTTTGTCAATATTAACAATTAATTGAGTGTTAATATTGATACTGTTCCAGCATTTTACCTTTCTCGTCTTTGCAGCTTTACCATCACGTGTTGTTCTAAATCTGATTCTACATCGAGACAGAATCCCAAATGTTCACTAAAATGAAAACAAATCCTACAGCATCGCCGCAGCTCTCTTTGCCAGCACCCCGGTTTTTCGGCAACACCCAGTTCCTTTTTTCTCCGTCTCAATGTCACTAGAAAGACTTCTTGTCTGTTTATTTATTGACATGTCTCTGAAATTGCCACGATAAGCTGAAAAACTCTTTTATTTTACCGTGTCTTCTTAGGCCCAGTTTTGATTTAAATAAAAATTTACTCCATTTCTTCCATTCAATATACAACATGAGGGAGCAAAATTCCTTATATTGCTTCTCAGTCGCAATGTACAAGATTGAAGTTTATTTGCCACCTGTACATCGAAACGCATTTAGCCGTCCTGTCCCTCCACTCCAAATGTCATCTCCCTGAGTCCATTTTATCCCTGCAATATATAAAACATTTAGCATTCTCAGCTGTCTGGATGAGTGAGTCGATAAGCCGTTCACCGATAACTTGCCGACAACTGGAAAGTTGCGGCTCAACTGTTACTCGGGTCCGTCGTTATCATCCAACCGAAGGACAGTGACGGAGCCCGTACGAAGAACATTTCCGCTCTCGGAGTTGAAGCCTGTCACACCCGAGATATGATCAGATGTCTGAGATTCACTCAATCCGATGTAACACATTTCTATGCGTGTATTCCAAGCTAACATGATCTGGGTGTCTGCGCATGAACCTAACTCTTCTTTGCTTCCTTGCAGTTAATTTAGTGGCGATTGTGATCCTGTCTCTGGGAAACTGCGGACTCTCTAAATGCATCTCCCGTTACCTGGTGGGAATGGCAGCAGCTGACTTACTGGGTGTTATTATTTCTGTTGTAATCGATCAGATCAATAATATTTATGTTTATGCCCTTCCTTTGCTCATTACGCCGGTTTGTGCCGTGACGCTTGTCCTGAGTGTTGGAACCATGGACTGTTCTGTTTGGCTCACGGTGGCTTTCACCTTCGATCGCTGCGTTGCAATCTGCAGTCAAAAGCTGCGGGACCGGTACTGCACCGAGAGGATGGCGACTATTGTGATCGTAATTGTATGTTTAGGATGTTGTGCGAAAAGTGTTCCATTCTACTTTGTGGTAGAACCTTACGTTATCATTGACAACATACCGTGGAGATGCATTTTGAAAATGGATTTCCTAACTTTACCAACATGGAAAGCATTCCAGTGGTTTAACACCATCACTACACCTTTATTGCCGATCGGTTTGATTCTACTTTTTAATGCTTTCACAGTCAGTCATATTATCGTGGCAAACAGAGTTCGCCGGGGGCTCAGGAACAGCAGTGAGAAAAAGAATGATCCAGAGGTGGAGAACCGGAGAAAGTCAATAATTTTGTTGTTCACACTGTCAGCCAATTTCATATTGTTGTGGATCCCCTATATTGTATATACTATGAACTGGCAAGTTGAGAATTACTCTTACACAGACAAATATTTGAACACCCCGACATATATCCTGCAACAGTTTGGGTTCATGTTACAATATCTCTGTACCTGCACCAACACGTGTATCTACACTCTGGCACAAAGGAAATTCAGGCAGGAGCTGAAGGCAGTAGTCAAACATCTGGTTACGTTATATGATCGACTCTGTCGCCTAAAACGCTGTTCGATTATATGCTTCGAATGAGTTCAAATGCATTTCAATGTTATTTCCATGTCTGGTAAATGTGTCTATATTCCAGCAGCCAGGGGAGCAAATGTTAGTAGTTTGCCGGTTCCAGTAAATTCAGCAAAATTACTTCAACAATACGGGGAAGAAACAACAAATGGGCTCTCTAAGGATCTCCAATCCTATTTACCCGTTCCCTCACAAAAATTACTATCGTAACGGTTCAGAAGTTCACCCTGACAACCCTCTGCTGAACCCTCACCAACATTGCTTTTGGTCCATTACAGAGGTCCGCAACCCCAGAGACTGGGAACGATACACTATGGGGTTGACAGAGACTAGGGACTATACAGTATAGGGGTGACAGAGACTGCAGACTATAGAGTATAAAGGTTGACAGAGACTAGGGACTGTACAGTATAGGGATGACAGAGACTGCAGACTATAGAGAATAGTGGAGTCAGAGACTGGAGACTATACAGTATAGGGCTGACAGAGACTGGACACTATAGAGTATAGGGGTGACAGAGACTGGAGATTATAGAGTATAGGGGTGACAGCGACTGGAGACGATACACTATGGGGTTGACAGAGACTAGGGACTATACAGTATAGGGGTGACAGAGACTGCAGACTATAGAGTATAGGGGTGACAGAGACTAGGGACTGTACAGTATAGGGATGACAGAGACTGCAGACTATTGAGAATAGTGGAGTCAGAGACTGGAGACTATACAGTATAGGGGTGACAGAGACTGGAGTCTATAGAGTATGGGGGTGACAGAGACTGGACACTATAGAGTATAGGGATGACAGAGACTGGAGTCTATAGAGCTTAGGGGTGACAGAGACATGAGATGATATACTATGGGGTTGACAGAGACTAGGGACTATACAGTATAGGGGTGACAGAGACTGGAGATGATACACTACAGGGGTGACAAAGACTGGAGACTATAGAGTATAGGGGTGACAGAGACTGGAGATTATAGAGAATAGGGGAGTCAGAGACTGGAGATTATAGAGTATAGGGGTGACAGCGACTGGAGACGATACACTATGCGGTTGACAGAGACAAGGGACTGTACAGTATAGGGGTGACAGAGACTGGCGTCTACAGAGTATAGGGGTGACACAGACTAGGAACTATACAGTATAGGGGAGTCAGAGACTGGAGTCTATAGAGTATGGGGGTGACAGAGACTGGTGAGTACAGAGAATAGGGGTGACAGAGCCTAGGGACAGGACAGTATAGGGGTGACAGAGACTGGAGTCTATAGAGTACAGGAGTGACAAAGACTGGAGACTATAGAGAATAGGGGTAATAGAGGCTGAAGACTACAGAGTACAGGGGTGACAGAGAGTGGAGAATATAGGATATAGTGGTGACAGCGGCTGGAGACTTCAGTATAGGGGTGAAGAAACGAGAGACTGTACACTTTATGTGTAACAGAATCCAGGGATAATTCACTGTCGGATTACAGAGTCTGGAGACTTGACAGTGTTGGGTGATAGAGAGGACAGACTGTACAGTTTAGGGGAGACAGAGACTGGAGATGATGCAGTGTCGGTGTGACAAAGACAGGAAACTATACAGTATAGGTGTCAGAGAATGGTGTCTAAGGGAGACAAGGACAGCAGAATATGCAGTATGGGAGTGAAGGAGACGATAAAGTTTCGGAAATACAGAGACCGGAGAATAGACCGTATAGAGATAACTGATAAAAATAACGATTCTGGACACAGTCATTCCAAACAGTTTCATTTATTTTCACTCACACCGTTACTTCGGTTTCCAGACAGCAGAACGACCCCAAGAGACCAGAGAGACCTTTTGGGGTGTCCAGAGACAATACCCGGGTTAGTGGGGTCAGGCGCCCCACACCTTGCAGAGGTAGCACCACTGGTGGGAGGACATTATTGTTTTATATTCACCTGAGCATGTGGACACTGATCAGTGGGACATTTGCTGTGGAATCAAACTGTAGCATGTTAGAACGCTGTTTAAAAAGGTCATTTTCTTCATCTAAAATAATTATTATGATCTGGTCACGTAATCCACACTCACCCCCGCCCTCCCCCCGCCCAGACCAACAGTCCTTCTCGGCCAGGCGGAGGCAGATTTAAACCCTCAGTCTGCCTTTGCTGGGAGATGTGGCGGTTGGATTTGACGTTTGGTGGATAGTTATATGGGAAGGTTAAAAAAGAACAAAGTTTGTTATGAAGAAAGCTTTGTATATTTGTAATTTTTGCGGATTTATGTTTGTTTTCATTTGCCTCCTTTCTTCTTCACAATTTTTGAAGCGCTTTTGCACTATTTCCGCCTGGCACTGAATAAAACCCTTTGCACGAACGTGCTGTTGCGTCACGCCATCGGTTGCTTTTCAACTGGTGACCCTGGTCGGGTACGCTTCCTCAGCACATCACAGTGAGGAGTGACACCCGCAAATGCACATTAGATTACCCCAGATCAGGAATCATTTCAAACAGTTCACAAAATAGCTGCCTCCACCTCACAAAAATAACGGAAACGATGTTCAAAGTTCAAACTGTATTTATCAGTAAAGTACCTTGAGCGTCATCACGCCTCAAATTGATCTGCGCCCCCTAATCTCCCATATCCGCCGACACACCCCTAAACCTGCGCGCACCCTCAGATCTGTGCGAACTCCTAAACCCACGGACACCCCACATGCATATTAGATCATCCCAGAGCAAGAATCATTTCCAAAATGCTGCCTGCACCTTAAACTAATGTCAAGAACCAAGTTCAAAGAGCATTTTTGTTAAAGTATCAAAACTGAAACAACCTTGGGTTTCGTCATAACCCCAGGTCCGCAGACAGCTTTAATGATGTTATCCACCGTGCGGGTGGTCATCGGTACTGAGGCCCCAGGGCTCTTGCACGCTGTGTGGCACCAATACATCACATACCGGTTGTAGAGCGATCTGCACAGGGGGTAACCTGGGAACCTGTGTCAAGTATGTCTATAGCACAAATACCCGCGATACCTAGCGATAAGCTGCAGATTTGCCTCACTAAGCCTTCAGGAAGAGGACTTTACACTTCAGTGTTTTTCTTGATGTATTGATTGGAATGTGTCCCTATCGAGAAGCCATGCCGTTCCCTCACTGGGTCTCTCTGAAGTTTCCTGACTTCCCTTCCTGCCGGAGTGACCGCGGGCTCACTCTCTCAGGGTTTTCACGTTCTTTACACTCCCTCCTGAAGCGGTCGCTTTTTCCAGAGACCCCGTTCAACAGCGTCCCTCTGCTCAGTGTATCCCATCAGTGGGTCCGGCTCCCTGTCGGCTTTGTCATGCCTGGTGGCGGCAGCTACCCACTGTAGCCTGGACATCTCAGTTCACAAATCTGCCACAAACTCCTGTAACATCCCCGGTTGTGATATATCATTGTTCTCTTCAGCAACGGAGGCTACTACCGAGGGCGCCACCCTGCTGACGGAGGCCTCCCGCTCACCCGTCGCATTTTCCTCCCCTCTTACTTCTCTGATCACCTCAACCAACGCGGCGGGGAGGGGTACGCGTCTAACGGACATTCGGAGGCAATATCGATCGTCGCCTGTGACTGTGTGCCTTTTTGTCACTTGATCCATCCTTAACTAATTCGCCTCAGCCATTTGTATGGCCCGTCTCCGCCGCAAGCAACTCAGCCGTCTCTCCGGCCGTCTCTCTCCCCTCACTCCGCCGCAAGCAGCTCAGCCGTCTCTCCGGCCGTCTCTCTCCCCTCACTCCGCCGCAAGCAACTCAGCCGTCTCTCCGACCGTCTCTCTCCCCTCACTCCGCCGCAAGCAACTCAGCCGTCTCTCCGGCCGTCTCTCTCCCCTCACTCCGCCGAAACGACAGCAGCTTTTCTTTAAAGTCTCCGCGCACAGCTGCAGGAATCTCCGCTTCCAATTCGGCAGCCTCGCCTTCATCCCCTCTTCTCGAAAGGATGAATTACCAACCCCCGCTCCCGGGGCCGCAAGAGCACCGGACAGATCTACTGCCCTAACGAAAGCGCCAGTATAAACTCAAGCGAAATCTTTGCCTGCCATTTTGTCAAATCTTCGCTCCATGATCGCAATTGTTGCTAATGCTCTAACGGTACTTATAATCATAAGTAACATTTAATATGGGCTACGAATATCCATTCCATTCCAAACACAAGCATTAGCTACCGGTAATCTCTTTGATTCGCAACGACATTCAATCCCTGCAGCCTTCACAATCCCGTCTCTCAATCACTTTACGGACAATTGTTTAACGCAGGTTTAAACACACAAACCCACTTGTTCAATGCTCAGGGCAATCACACAGCAGCTCAGACACTCCATCCCGGACGAGCCCCAACAATGAAACCCCCCTTTTGCCTGGGCTGCCCTCGCTGGCAGTCCCATAAATCTTTCAATTACCTCGTACGTCCGGTGTATGCATACGACAGTCGCGCCAATTCTGTGCACAAGTTGGGGCTGAAATCATTCACAAATCATATTCAGCGGTCCACAGTGGTCTACCGCAGACTGGCTCCATCAATAAAAGCACTTTAAATTTGTGTTTGTTTTGACTCTGAATTTAAGTTGGTTGCTGCTGTTTTGTGAACTATTTGATTTTTTCTCTCTCTCTGGGATAATCTAATGTGTAAGTGGGAAATGTTGGCGGGTTGGAAGTGCCCTCGGATCCCCTCCAGTAGCGTCCGAACTACTGAAGTCAGGCTGACTGACCTGCAGTTCCCAGGCTTGTCCCGGACAGCTCTTTAAACAGTAAAACAACATCAGCCACTCTTCAGTGACTGGGGCAACCTTCAGTGGACCTCAACAATTTTCTCTCTCCTTCCACAAAGCAGTGGGTCAGGCCTGAGGGTTCATCCACCTGAATGCAGTGTCGGCTGCTCATGATACTCGCTGGTAAAATGAATGTCCTCCAAAGCAACTCCTCGGGTTTGCTTTATCCAGTGAGCAACCATGATAATTTACTCCGTAAATAATCCATTGTATGGGTATTCACCCCCTTTAATATGACAACCCAAATAGTCACTAGTGCAGCCAATTGGTTTTAGAATTCATATCATTAGTTAAATGGAAATCACTGTGTGCAGTCTGGATGTTTCAATTAACTGTCCTAAAAATGCACGAGAACCAATTGATGCCGTGTCAGTGTCCTGGCAAAAACTACACCATGAAGACAAAAGAACTCTCCAAGCAACTCGGTGAAAAGGTTATTGAAAAGCCAAAAAAAAGTGATGAAGCACCCAGACAACAGTTGTTGTATATGCAGTGTACAGCAATTCTTTGTTCTTTGCACGTTGGACTTTGTTCTTGCTATTGTTTCATGCGGAGGACGATATTTTGTGAACTGTTTGAAATGATTCTTGTCCTGGGATAAACTGTTGTGCATGTAGGGGTGCCCTGGGCTTTGGGGGGATGCACAAAGATTTGGGGATGGGCATGGATTGAATAAAATTTCATTGTCGAGGCAGCCATTTTCTGAACTGTGACACGATTCTGCTTCTGAGATAATCTAAAGTGCATTTGGAGTGTCGGCGGATTTGGGGTGCGCACTGAAATGGGGATAGCGCACATTTAGGGATTTGGGGTGCGCACTGAAATGGGGATAGCGCACATTTAGGGATTTGGGGTGCGCACTGAAATGGGGATAGCGCACATTTAGGGATTTGGGTTTGCGCACGGACACAGGGTGTATTCATTCTCCAATATGGCGGCGCACACTGATTCGCGAGTTGTGCAAACTTAGCGCTGTGGCGTCCAATATGGAGGTGCACATGTGGCTGTACACGGATTTTGAGTGACACCCAGAATTGGATGTGTCGGCCGATCTGGAGTGGGGATTTTTACTATTGAGACCGCCATTTCCTGAACTGTTTGAAATAATTCCTGCTCTGAGGATTATGTTTGCGGGGGTGTCAGCATGTGTGGGTGCGCACTGAGTGGGTGATTTGGTGGCTTGTGGGCACATGACTTTGGGGGATGTATATGGATTTGGGGGTGTGCGCAGAATAAGGGGTTGTGTCGTCGAACATGAGGGTTCGCACGAATTTGCCGTCACATGTGTGTAAGCCGATCTGGAGATGCAAACACATTACGGGTGCGCGGGGGTTTTAAGTGTAGAGACAGGCATTTATTGTTTTCTGTTTGAAGTAATTGCTGCTCTGAGATCATTTATAATAGATGTGGGTGTGTGAGCGTGTTCGGGGTGCTCACAGTTTTGGGATCGCGCCGATTTGGATGTGTGTCGGCACACTGTTTTGGAGTTACGTACAAGAAAGGTATGTCGGCCAGCTCAAAAATGTTCTGAGGAACACCAGAAACATTTTTTTACGGGTCATGAGGAATCCTTACTGCCCGTCTCCTGACCCACCTTCCGTGCTGGCTCCGCGCTCCTTCTACTACACACCCCAAACCCTGACACAACGGCACGGCTGCATTTCCGGACTGTGGTTGTGGTCTGGGTAAACTCGAAACTGCCTGGCAGGGCCGGAATCGCAGGGGTACAATTCCATGTTTTAATTATTAGTTATTTGTTCTCACTCCATGCCCCCCCCGGCTAAATTTTAATTCTGGCACCCACATACTGGCATGGGGAAATGTAATGCTGCCATTTTTAGCAGTTCGTAAAGTTGTTTAATCACAGTAACAGCTCCGTGTGATTTGTTATTTACTCCAAAGGAGGGGATAACTTTTTTAAAGTTATTTTGTTATGTCGCTAGTTTTCCCAGGATAGAAATAAAATAAATGTATTTGCTCCAAGGTAGCGGTCCAATTGAACGTCCCCGTTAGGGCATCACTTAATTCTGGAGATGCTAGAGTCCTCAGTAATTAGGGTATAGGTTTAAGGGCATTAATTTCAAAATTATATTTTCCAGTTTAGAGTAGTTATTTGCCGCTTTTGCTACTAGGGCCCCGGGGCCTCTGGCCTTCCCCTGCCCTGCGACTCCCCGAGGTGGGGGAGGTCGCTTCGGCCCTCATGGAGCGGCGTTCCGCTGCTGTCAGTCTCTTCGTAGGGAGGAATGACGGATTTACCGATGACCCGGACTCCGAGCCGGACACGAGGTCCGAGGTAGACTCGGTGTCTGGGGAAGTCCTGGCGACGGGCGGCTGGAGACCCTGTGCTAAGCTTCATCACTGCGGGGCTGCGGGAATGTTAGATTGCAGGCAATGAGTGCTCAGGTATGAGGGGGGAGGGGTTGGCCATGGTTTGTAGGGCTGTGTGGCCGGGGTTAGAGTTAGGGTGAGGGTGTATTTGCGTGGACATTAGGAAAATTATACCTCTCGGATTTCTTGATCTTGTTACTGGGGATTCAGTATCACACAACCCTGAAACTGTGGTCTGGCCCACGCATTGATTAACCAGGCCCCACGCTTGCCTTTATTGTGAACATCTTTTTCAAGGTGTAAGGTTATTAATATTGGTAAAGTGACGGGTCTGTTACTTACCGATCGTGTTGGCGGGGATGTTGGTTACAGGAAATGCATGCTATGTGTCGGAGTGTGTAGACCACCGTTTCTGGTGGCGTGGGGACCACATTCTGTGGTGGGAAGTGGGTATTTATGGAGGTTGTATTTTCTCCATGGTCCAGGGTGATGAAAGGCTTTCCACTTTGAGCATTAGGGCATGTAAGACCCAGCTGATAGTTTTTATTTTGACCACTTGGGGAGTAGACTATGTTTTGAGGCCTAGTTATTTGGCTTCACCTCGCAGTAAGATGTAAACTCCCTGTATTTGTTTCTGTCTGAGCTTTATGTTATATCTGTGTGTGTGTTGTGGGGTGGGTGTCCCCAGGAGTAACTTAACAGAATTTATTGGATGTTCAGTGTCACTTAACCCTGCAACCTGGAGTTTAGGGGTGACATATTTTCTGTGATCCCTTGACTTTTTATTGCCATCCCGTGGAAAAGGATACTGAAAAGCTCGTCACCTTTGATGAGGTGCAATTATGTGGGCAATGGGAAATTATCTTGTGTTTTCTGATCCCATGATTGGACGCTCATCATCACGCAAACCTGCCATATTGCTCTGCCCCACGACTTCATCACCAAAGTCAACACTTACCTTTACTGGGATCCTCCTCGTCCGTGCACAGGTTTTAATGTTTATCTTTACAACTATGCTAATGTGGTTGGTTATTGCTTATCGTTGGTGTCTCGGCGAGCGTTAAAGGGTGAGTAGGTCAGGTGTTGGGGCGGTATGTGGACCAGGGTTTCTGTGGCTGTGAGGGTCAGGTGTTGTGACGGTGTGTGGACCAGGGTTTCTGTGGCTGTGAGGGTCAGGTGTTGTGACGGTGTGTGGGCCAGGGTTTCTGTGGCTGTGAGGGTCAGGTGTTGTGACGCTGTGTGGACCAGGGTTTCTGTGGCTGTGAGGGTCAGGTGTTGTGACGGTGTGTGTGCCAGGGTTTCTGTGGCTGTGAGGGTCAGGTGTTGTGACGGTGTGTGGACCAGGGTTTCTGTGGCTGTGAGTAGGTCAGGTGTTGTGACGGTGTGTGTGCCAGGGTTTCTGTGGCTGTGAGGGTCAGGTGTTGTGACGGTGTGTGGGCCAGGGTTTCTGCGGCTGTGAGGGTCAGGTGTTGTGACGGTGTGTGGGCCAGGGTTTCTGTGGCTGTGAGGGTCAGGTGTTGTGACGGTGTGTGGGCCAGGGTTTCTGTGGCTGTGAGGGTCAGGTGTTGTGACGGTGTGTGGGCCAGGGTTTCTGTGGCTGTGAGGGTCAGGTGTTGTGACGGTGTGTGGGCCAGGGTTTCTGTGGCTGTAAGAGTCAGGTGTTGTGACGGTGTGTGGACCAGGGTTTCTGTGGTTGTGTGGGTCAGGTGTTCTGACGGTGTGTGGACCAGTGTTTCTGTGGCTGTGAGGATCAGGTGTTGTGACGGTGTGTGGACCAGGGTTTCTGTGGCTGTATGGGTCTGGGGTTGTGACGGTGTGTGGGCCAGGGTTTCTGTGGCTGTGAGGGTCAGGTGTTGTGACGGTGTGTGGGCCAGGGTTTCTGTGGCTGTGAGGGTCAGGTGTTGTGATGGTGTGTGGGCCAGGGTTTCTGTGGCTGTGAGGGTCAGGTGTTGTGACGGTGTGTGGGCCAGGGTTTCTGTAGCTGTGAGGGTCAGGTGTTGTGACGGTGTGTGGACTAGGGTTTCTGTGGCTGTGACGGTCAGGTGTAGTGACGGTGTGTGGGCCAGGGTTTCTGTGGCTGTGAGGGTCAGGTGTTGTAACGGTATGTGGGCCAGCGTTTCTGTGGCTGTGAGGATCAGGTGTTGTGACGGTGTGTGGGCCAGGGTTTCTGTGGCTGTGAGGGTCAGGTGTTGTGACGGTGTGTGGACCAGGGTTTCTGTGGCTGTGAGGGTCAGGTGTTGTGACGGTGTGTGGACTAGGGTTTCTGTGGCTGTGACCGTCAGGTGTAGTGACGGTGTGTGGGCCAGGGTTTCTGTGGCTGTGAGGGTCAGGTGTTGTGACGGTATGTGGGCCAGTGTTTCTGTGACTGTGAGGGTCAGGTGTTGTGACGGTGTGTGGGCCAGGGTTTCCGTGGCTGTGAGGGTCAGGTGTTGTGACGGTGTGTGGACCAGGGTTTCTGTGGCTGTGAGGGTCAGGTGTTGTGACGGTGTGTGGACCTGGGTTTCTGTGGCTGTGAAGGACAGGTTTAGAGTGGTGCTAGAAAGTTTGTGAACCCTGCAATCCTCATTAACATTGCTGCACGTCTCAGGTTTACAAAAGATCACCTGGATGCTCTAATGACAGTTGAGACAAATGTTGAAGGTTTTGGCAGAAATTCACATTGCTCTGTTTGGAGGGAAAAGCGCACTGCCCACCAACACCAAAAGCTCATCCTAACTGAGAAGCCGGATGGAAGGAGCATTATGGTTTGGGACTGCTTTGCTGAGTCAAGGCCTGGACAGCTTGCAGTCACTGAGGGAGCGATAAAATCAAAATTGTACTCAGGCATTGTATCAATTGTATCCATGTCAGAATGGTGAAGAGTTGGGAAGTTGATTGGTGAGAGATACAGGACGGGAAAAGGGGAATCTGATAGAGGACAGATGGGTATTGCCTCCGGCTGGTGCTCCAGCCCCTATTTCTTTCTTCCATTGCCTTCTTTACTTCACCCCACACCCTCCATCCGGTTGCACCTATCACCTTGTATTTCTCCCCATTATCCCTACAGCCTCTCAGCCTGACTCCTCATTGTTATTCCACCAGTCCTGCTGGTGTCTCAGCTGGAAACATCGACTATCCGTACTCCCTTCCATAGATGCTGCAGAGCCTGCTGAGTTCCTGCAGCAATTTTGTGTGTGTTACTAGTTACCCTGTCGCCCCTTCTCTTCTCGCCTGCCCATCACATTTCTCTGGTTCCACTCACCCTTCCTTTCGTCAGTGATCCACCCTACTCCTCTATTAGATTCGTTCTTCTGCAGCACTTTAACTTTTCCAACTCTCATCTCCCAGCCTCTGAGTTCAGTTCCATCCCCTCCCCCAACCTTGTCCCTCATCTGCCAGCTTGTACTTCTACCACTTTCCTCAATTTATCATTCTAGCATCTTTCCCCGTCCTTTCCGGTCCTGATGAAGTGTAATTTCGCAAAATGTTGACTGCCGTCTGTTAACTGTAGAGTGTTGTCCACAGCGGACCTGTTATTGCGGCAGGGTACCACCGGGTGGGAGTGTTGTCAACAAGGGAGCGGCCATTGCCGCAGAAACCCTCCGGGTGAGAGTGCTCCGCACAGAGGACCTGCCATTCCGGCAGCACACCACCGGGTGGGAGTGTTGTCAACAAGGGAGCGGCCATTGCGGCAGAAAACCTCCAGGTGAGAGTGCTCCGCACAGAGGACCTGCCATTCCGGCAGGACACCACTAGGTGGGAGTGTTGTCAACAAGGGAACGGCCATTGCGGCAGAAAACCTCCAGGTGAGAGTGCTCCGCACAGAGGACCTCCCATTCCGGCAGGACACCACTAGGTGGGAGTGTTGTCAACAAGGGAGCGGCCATTGCAGCAGAAACCCTCCGGGTGAGAGTGCTCCGCACAGAGGACCTGCCATTCCGGCAGGACACCAGCAGGTGGGAAAGTTACACACAGAAATTGCTGGAATAAATCAGCAGCTGACGTTTCGATCTGAGACGCTTTTCCAGGACTGGAATGGAAGGGGGAAGGCCAGAATAAAAATGACGGGCGGAGGAAGGAGGATAGATGTGATGTGATTGATGATGTCCGTTGGGTGGGAACGATAAAGTGCTGGAGAGTAAGGCATCTGATTGGAGAGGAGAGGGTAGTTTATGAAATAAAGGGAAGGAGGAGTGGCAACAGTGGGAGGTGATATGCAGGTGAGAAGAAGAGGTAAGAGCCAGATTGGGGGAAGAGAAGATGAAGGGAGGGGAAAGGATAAAGTTGACTGGAAAGAGAAATCGCTACTCATGCCATCTGGTTGGGGGTTATATAAAGAAAATATAAGGTGTTGATTTTTCCAGCCGGAGGGGGGGGGGCTTCATCATGGCATAAGAGGAAGCCATGGACCGACATGTTGGAACGGGAATGAGGATAGGAATAAAATTGTTTGGGCACAGGGAAGTTCCACTTTTGGCAGCTGAAAAGGAAGTGCGAGACAAAACGATCCCCCAATTTACGCCGGGTCTCACCAATATACAGAAGGCTGCATCAGGAGCAGCGGATGCAATAGAGGAAGCGTTGCCTCACCTGGAAGAACCTCTTTGGGCGATGAATGGAGTAAGGGAGGAGATGAATGGGCAGGTGTAGTATTTCTCTCACTTTCAGGGATCAGTGCCAGGAGGAGCAACACTGGAAAAGGAGAAATGAAGGGAGCGATCTCTGCAGAAACTGGAAAGAGGGGAGAAGGTAAATATGTGTTTAGAAGACAAGACATAGGAACAGAATCAGGCCATTCGTTCCATCGAGTATGCGCCACCATTTCATCATGGCTGACCAATTTCCCTCCCGAATCCATTCTTCTGCCTCCTACCGGAACAATTCACGCCCTGAGTGATCAAGAACCTATCAGCCTCCGCCATATTTACACTCCATCACCTGCCAACACATCCACCTGTGGCAACGAATTCAACACATTCACCACCTGCTGATCTCAGCCAGGCAATTATAGGCCGGTGAGACTGATATCAGAAGTGCTGAATCTATTGGATGGTCTAAAGTCAAGTCTTGTGAATGGCCTCGGCCCGAAACGTCGAATGTATTCTGTTCCATAGATACTGCCTGGTCTGCTGAGTTCCTCCAGCATTCTGTGTGTGTTGCTCGGATTTCCAGCATCTGCAGATTTTCTCCTGTCTGTGACAATCACTTGCATTCATTTTTCCGGACAGGAAGCTGGTTTACCATTTTATCTGGAACTGGACACTTTAGTTTTAAAGCACTGTGAGTGCGATGTTGTACTGTGAACACTGTGACCACTGTGCTCTAAATGTTTTTGTTCTATTTGAGCTCCTTCCTGTGAAATGTTTGAATAACTTGTGTTGATGTTGTTGTGACCGCGGCTTTGCCATGTGTCTGTGACGCTGCTGCAAGTCTGTTTCTCAGCGCACCTGCCTTTGATGCCATTTTCCGGACACAACCGTAAAGGAATAGACAATGATTGTTACTCCGGATCCGATGCAGCAATAAAAAAGGAAACACACAGTCATTGTGGAAAATCATTTATTTTACCACAAGATCATTGAGATTCCACATTTGTGGAACTCTGGGTGAGAGGGAAATCAGCTTGTGTTTGGTTCCAGCAGCAGACAAGTGTGTGTGTCCTTAGCAGAACAGAGGTGTTAGTTCAGAATGTTCTTTCCCAACCGTCTGCACTTATCTCATCTGTACAGCTGTATTATCGCCCTACTGAGGGGTCGTGGTCAGCACAGTGATCTTAGTTCTGCAGGCTTGCAACTGAACTGGATAAATACAGGCTGTCAATTCACAAAGCTTTAACAGCACACAACTGTAAACCCTCTCTTCCCCACTCCCTCCCCTTCTCTCTCTGCCACCCTCACCTTCTCTCTACATTTCTCCCCCAGCTCTCTCTCACCCTCCCCCACTCTCCACCCTCTGAGTTAGAGGGAAATCAGCTCCTGCTTGGATCAAGCAGCGGACAAGTGTGTGTGACCTTGTCAGTACAGAGGAGTCAGTTCAAAACTTTCATTCCCACCCGTCTACACTTATCTCATCTGTACAGCTGTATTATCGCTCTACTGATGGGATGTGGGCAGCACAATAATCTTAGTTCTGCAGGCTTGCAACTGAACTGGATAAATACAGGCTATCGACAAAGTCACAAAAGTTTTAACAGAAAACTACTCTTAACCCTCTCTGCCCCCTCCCCCTCTCTCCACTCCCCACACTCTGAGTTACAGGGAAATCAACTTCTGTTTATATCTGGGAACAATCCGCAAGGCCTCAAAACTTTAAGAACACACAGCTCTTCTGACTTTATATTTCAAATGTTCTTCCACAGGGCCGGTGACTTTAAATGCCTTGGTGCTACCAGTTCAGAGAGCTGACACGTAATTGCTGTCACAAAAAAGGCACAGAGCTTCCACTGCTTGAGAAGTTGCACAAATTCAGCTTATTGTCCAAAACTTTGTCAAACTTCAGTAAATGCATGATAGATAATATCCTGACTGGTTGAATCACAGCCCGCGACAGAAACCAGTTCCCAAGAACGGGAAGATCTACAGAAAGTGTTGGACACCTCCCAGCCCAGAAAAGAGAAATTCAGCACATCTACAAGGAGCGCGGCCACAGGAAAGCAGCATCAATGATAACCATCCCCCACCCACTCAGACCACGCTCTCTTCTCGGTGCTGCCCTGGGGAAGCAGGTCCCACACGTGTGGACACATTTTCCAGGCCTCCGCAACTCATCGTCTCAAAATGATGGGTTTGTCAGTCTTTGTGTGGAGATTTTTATTGATTCTATTGTATTTTTCTGTTCTACCGTGGATGCCAGCAAGAAAATGAATATCATGGCTGTATGTGGTTACGTATCTGTACTGTCAGAATAAGTTTAATTACAAATGTGAGCAAAGGCACAAAAACTCACAGACATCCATCCAGAGGAAGAGTGAGACACACACACACACACACACACACACACACACACACACACACACACACACACACACACACACACACAGACACACACACACACACACACACACACACACACACACACACACACACACCCACACACACACACACACACACGTGACAGTCATAGCAGAGCCCAAAAGAGCAGGTGAGCTGCCTCAATGAGTATCCCCCAGTGGCGCTCACAGCTACTGTGATGAAGAGCTTTGAGGGTTTAGTCATGACTAGAATCAACTCCAGTATGTGCATGGACCTGGACCCACTGCAATTTGCCAATCACCACAATATGTCTACAGCAGATGCAATCTCACTGACTCTCCACTCAGGCTTAGATCACCTGGACAATAACAATACACAAGTCAGGCTGATGATAACAGCTCAGCGTTCAACAAAATCAGACCCTCAATTGTCATCAACAAGCTCCAAAACCTGGGCCTCTGTACCTCCTTCTGCAACTGGATCCTCACCAGGAGACCACAGTCTGTGTGGATCAGAAATAACATCTCCTCCTTGCTGACAATCAACACTGGCACACCTCAACGATGCGTGCTTAGCCCACTGCTCTACTCTCTCTACACCCATGTCTGTGTGGCTAGGCTCATCTATAAACTTGCCGATGACACAACTATTGTTGCTGGAATTTCAGATGGTGACGAGGAGGAGTACAGGAGTGAGATAGATCAGCAAGTTGTGCGGTGTCGCAGCAACAACCTTGCACTCAGCATCATGAAGACAAAGGAATTGATTGTGGATTCAGGAAGGGGAAGTCGAAGGAACTGGGTTAATAGACCAGCAGAAATGGAAGGATACGTTGGAGTCCGGTGGTACTGTAACAAAAGGTATTTATTAGTAAACTATGCAATACAATATCAAAAATGCAAATATACATATAAAACAGGTTAGCAATAATAAAAACAGAAGTGTAAGAATAATAATCAACAGTAAAAAAAACAAGCTCTAAAAATTCTAGGGGTAAATGAATTGTCATATGAGAATATAGAGTTCAGTTCAGCTCGTGCTGAGGTAGGTGTTGTATTGCAATTGTTGGACAGAGAGAGGGAGCAACAGTTGAGCAGCTGCAGCAGTCAAACCTTCCGTCGTCTTCTTGTTCCGTTGTACCATTGGGGTCAATGGTTATGACCCTTCCGTTCCAGGCTAGACCGTTCTTCAATGATGGACTCGTCACCCAGGCGAGGGTGGACACACACACAAGCCCACACCGGTCTGCCTTCATCCACCGTACACCGGACCGATTCTCCTGAACCAATCCTCCAGCTTCCTGTGGGTGCACAACACTCTTTCAGTGTCCACTGGCCCGTCTGTGGGTGTCTCGGCGGCCCCGTCTTTTATCCCCACTGACGGGGTATCAGCCACCCATCAACTCAATATGTCCATGTCCATCAAACTAGGCCACTCCCTGCTATCTCAGCAATAATGTGAACGAGCAAAGAGGTGTCCTTGTAACCAAAAGATTGTTTATCTTTCCATCAGTGAAGAAGCCATAATACTTAAATCATTCGTCTCTCTCTCTCTTATCTGTAGCAGATGCCTCTACCTCTGTTATTCACCTCTCTATCTCATTAGCAGCATAGGTCCCGGGGGGAGGGGGAAAGGGTTAGCTCTGGACCCCATTTCCATCCGGCCCATTCAGCACACATAACAGAACACACACCAGTCCTCATTGTGGGATCAGAAGTGAAAAGGGTGAGCAGTTTCCATTTCCTGCCTGTCAACATCTCTGAGGAACTATCCTGGGTCCAACATATTGATGCAGTTACAATGAAGGCACAACATCGTCTATATTTCATTCGGAGATTAAGGGGAATCGGTCTGTCATTAAAGACACTTGCAAATTTCTACAGAGGTACTGTGGAGAGCATTCTAACTGGTTGCATCACTGCCTGGTGTGGAGAGGCCACTGCACGGGATCGGAAAATGCTGCAGAAAGTTGTAAACTCAGTCAGCTCCTTCATGGGCACTGGACTCCACAGCATCCAGGACACATTCAAAAGATGATGCCACAAAAAGGTGACATCCATCATTAAGGACCCCCATCACCCAGGACATGCCTTTTCTTATTGCTGTCCTCAAGGAGGATGTACAGGACCCTGAAGGGACACTCACCGGTTCAGGAACAGCTTCTTCCCCCTTCCATCAGATTTCTGAATGGACAATAAACCCATGAACACTTCCTCAAGTATTCCCCCTCTCTTTTTGCATTGACATTTAAATTTAATGGTATACATACTGATTGTAATTTATAGTTTTTATTAATATGTAATTCAATGTACTGCTGTCACAAACAACAAATTTCACCACATACGCCGGTGATATTAAACCTGATTCTGATACACAAACACACACAGCTGGGCTCAGACATACAACACTCCCACATTCCTCCCTTTGTGACACCCTGCTTGCTCCGTGGCCCCCGGTATGAAGCTCAAACTGTTGCAACACCTGCCCTTTAAATTCATGGCTGAGGCTGTGTTGTGTCTGTTCAATGTTTGAGTTCGATATTAAATGAAGAGCACAGGCAGTTTCTGGAGTAGGTTACATGGTCGGCACAACATTGTGGGTCGAAGGGCCTGTAATGTGCTGTAGATTTCTATTTTCTGTGTCAAATGCAGGCGGAGGGATTAGTTTAAATGGACAGGAGGACAGCATGGAAAGGTTGGGCCAAAGGGCCTGTGTTAGTGCCGTAAGGGAGGGCTTCTGTCCCAACTATCGACTCTATTCCCCGCAATAGATGCTGCCGGACTTGCCAAAGTCCTTGAAAAGTTGCATTCAGTTCCGCTTAGCATTCTGTACAAAGGGTGTTTTGTGATGGAAGACTGCAGAGGAGATTCATCATGATTGAGGGAGCATGTATCCATAAGATCATAAGTCATAGGAGCAGAATTAGGCTATTCAGCCCATTGAATCTGCTGCCTTTCTGTCATGGCTGATCCCAGATCACACTCAATTCCATACACCTGACCTCTCACCATATCCTCTGATGCCCTGACCGATCAGGAAATGTTCAAATTCCACCTTAAATATACTCACAGACTTGGCCACTATTGCAGCCTATGGCAGAGCATTCCACAGATCCCATACCCCTTGGCTAATAAAAAAAAATCCACCTTACCTCTGTTTGAAAAGTTGGTCCCTCATTTTTGTGGATGTGCCCTCTAGATCTTGCGAACCCCAACATCGGAAACAACCTCTCCACATCCACCTTATCTGGTCCTTTTGACATTCAGCCGGTTTCAATGAGATCCCCTCCGCTTTCTTCAGAATTCCGGGGTGTACATGCTCAAAGTTGCCAAATGCTCCACGTATGTTAACCCCTTCATTCCCAAAATCATCCTTCTGAACCTTCTTTGGACTCTCTCCAATGACATTACATCCTGTCTGAGATGTGGGCCCCAAAAGTGTTGACAATACTCCAAGTGCGGCCTGACTAGAGTTTTATAAAGGCTCAGCATTATCCTCTTGCTGTTATATTCATGGGGCGAGATTGGACTGTGTTGATCTACAGAGGGATCTTGGAATCCGAGTTCACAACTCCAGATACTGGTTCCAGTGTCAGGCAATAATGTTGCATCTGGAGAATTGCATTCTCATACAGGAAAAATGCAGAGGTTTTGGATGGTGAGAGGAAGAGGCTTAACAGGATGCTGCCTGGATAAATTGAGAACGGACAATCTCGGGTAATTTTCTCTGGAGTAGCAAAGGCTGACGGAGGTCTGACAGACGTTTACAGGAATGTGAGAGGCACAGACAGAGTGGACAGCCGGGATTTTTTCTCTAAGGCGGAAATGTCCAATGCCAGTGGGCATGCACTTCAGGAGAAATGGGGAACACATCCCCATTGGCCCTTTTTGCACTATTTAAGTAGTTTGTAATTAAGTGTAATTTGTATCATTTCTCTGCAGAGCTTTATAGACGCTAATTAAATCCCACGTGAATGTGAGGAGAATGGAGGGATGTGTTCCTTGTGTAGGAAGAAGGGATTGGTTTAGTAAGGCATGAAATGACCAGTTCAATGGGTTCAGAACAACACAGTGAGCAGAAGGGCCTGTTCAAGGACAAGTACAGCAAGCAGAGCAGGTAAACTGGATAAAGTGATCCCACTCAGAGAACAGACTGTGACGTCAGTGGATATATGCCGGCATCACAGTTCTCTCACCAAAGACACTTCACTGCTGGATAGAATGAAGTTTGTGATGTTTATAACCGATGTGGTGAATTGTACTGATCAGACATCTCATCCTGCTGAGGAAATTAAAATTATTGTGAAAGCTGCAGAAAGGTATCTTGGTGGAACTGGTGTTTTGTGGGAAGCTTTAAATGAAGTTTTGTTGTGTGGGGTATCTGTATCCCAGTCCACTTGGGAACATACATAATAGTACTAAAATATATCAATGAAATGCAAGAAATCTGATTTACAATTTATTCTTATAGACTTTAAGAAGTTTATTTCTAATTTGTCAGATATTTCCAATGTTATATATGTTCAGGAACAGGTTAGTTTGTAGAGGGGTGGTGTTGCCAGTTTTATAAGGAATGGGGCAGGGTATAGAGTTGGGAATGGCAATAAAATGTCTAAGGAAATTGCGATAGAAATTCTTCATTCAACAGGAATATATGTAATTTTCTTTTGTGAAATTATTATCTTTTTGAATCGTATTCGGAGGTTTGGCCATCTAATTTCCTCATGGAAAGTGGTTTTAGTAGTGCCCATTCTAAAACCTGGAGCTCCCCGTCTGATGCTCCTTGTTATAGGACAATATCAGTAGAGTTTAAGAGTCGCGAGGTAATGATGCAGTTCCATAAAACTCTGTTTAGGCCACACTTGGAGTACTGTGTCCAGTTCTGGTCGCCTTACTATAGGAAGGATGTGGAAGCATTGGAAAGGGTACAGAGGAGATTTACCAGGATGCTGCCTGGTTTATAGAGTATGCATTATGATCGGAGAGTAAGGGAGCTAGGACTTTACTCTTTGGAGAGAAGGCGGATGAGAGGAGACATGATAGAAGTATACAAGATATTAAGAGGAATAGATAGAGTGGACAGACAGCTCCTCTTCCTCAGGGCACCACTGCTCAATACAAGAGGACACGGCTTTAAGGTAAGGGAAGGGAAGTTCAAGGGGGATATAAGAGGAAGGTTTTTTACTCAGAGAGTGGTTGGTGCGTGGAATGCACTGCCTGAGTCAGTGGTGGGGGCAGATACACTAGTGAAATTTAAGAGACGACGGGACAGGTATACAGAGGAATTTAAGGTGTGGGGGGTTATATGGGAGGCAGTGTTTAAGGGTCGGCGCAACGTTATGTGATGAAGGGCCTGTACTGTGCTGTACTATTCTATGTTCTATGAATGGGAAGGAAGTTTTGAATAAAAGAATAAAGATCTCCTCTGCATGGTGGCCTGGTGAGAGCGTACACGGAACACTGTGACAGGTCTGGTCTCCCTTCCAGAGGCCTGTCTCAAAATTAGAAAAAATAACAAGTGGTCTGACTGAGACCGACAACGTCCCACAAGTATTGAGAGGGTAGGGGCAGGAATGATGTTTCCACCGGCTGAGGTGAGGAAGCAGGAGTCACAACATCAGCTGTTAGCTCAGCAAGACAGAGATGAGGAGAATTTTCCCCACCCAGAGGGCAGTGAGTCTTTGGAATTTTCTCCACATGGTTTCTAAATTCAAAGGGCAAATTTAGGGCCTCTCCGATGGTGGGAACGTTGTAGAAAAGTGGCGCTGAATTCAAAGATCAGCCACGTTCTGAGTGAAAGGCCGAACATCTGCAAAGGGCCGAACGGCCACGCCTGCTCCTGTTTCTTATTTTCTAAAGCAAGAGTTGACCTTTGCGCCTTGTTGTCCCTTGGCCTTCAGATTGTCGGATTGCACAGGGGAGCGGTGAGAGCTCCGGAGATCCATCGGCAGCCGCTGCGGGGCAGCTCCCGTGTCCCAGAAGCAGGGGTCGGGTCAGATAACAGGCCCCGATCTACAGCGAGGAAATACCAAGCTCACTCCGTGTGTCTGAAACATCTCTCGGCATCTCCTCCCGTCTCTTCATCTCTGTCATCGGAAGGATTGAAGATCCCGGTCCGTGTTGCAGCCTTGACCCGAGATGCAACTTCGATCTCCGGCCTTTCCCCGGGCCCACTCGCTCCCGTTTCCAAACTCGAGCGCTCAGAGTGTGTGTGTGTGTGTGTGTGTGTGTGTGTGTATGTGTGTGTGTGTGTGTGTGTGTGTGTGTGTGTGTGTGTGTGTGTGTGTGTGTGTGTGTGTGTGTCTGTGTTTGTGTGTGTGTGTGTGTGTGTGTGTGTGTGTGTGTGTGTGTGTGCGTGCGTGTGTGTGTGTGTGTGTGTCAGGACGGGCTGCGGTCGGGAACTGGAGATGTCAGTCACAGTTTATTCGCAGAATCAATTTGCTCTTTCAATTTGAGAAATGTCCAAAGATTCACTGCACTCTGGGTGGGGACTTTGGACTTTTAGTCTCTGAGACCCTCCCAGCCATCATTCCTGCCCCTACCCTGTAAATACTCTATGAAAATAAGTCTGTCCCGGTCAGAACACCTCTTATTTCGCTAATTCTGAGAAAGGCCCAGTGTGATAACTTGTTGCAGAAGCATCTCAATGGATGGGCAAGCGAGTGTATTTCTCCTGTATTGTTCAAGAGCCTGGTGTCTGAGGTGTAGAAACTGTTCCTGAACCTGGTGCGAGTCCTGAGGCTCTTGTACCTTCCACCCGATTTCAGCAGCGAGAAAAGAGCCTGGCCTGGGTGGTGAGCATCTCTGATGATGGAAGCTGCTCTGCTCCGACAGCGTTTCATGTCGATGTGCTCAGTGGCTGGGAGAATCCACCCGGGATGTATTTCAGAGTGAATAAAGTTTATTTTGATAAAAGTAGTAACTTTTGGGCTCTGTCCAGACTGATGGAACCGAGCCTTCCTTTGGAGCCGGGACGGACATGGGTTAAGTCAAGGAGTTTCTTCACGAAGGGCTGTTGAAATCAGGACTTCACCGAAAATAATAACATTTTCCACCCTGTGACGTAGAATGTCCAGTCCTGTGCTTTTTCCTGCAGCCACGGGTCGGTCATCACCACTGCATCTCTCTCCACACAGCACAATATTCTCTCCGCATCCCCAGTTTCATGGCATGAACTAATTTAATAGTGACTACAAATCTTTACTAACTACCGTTGTACTACCAGGCCAGACTCTCTTCAGACCTCGAGAAAAATAAAAACGAGCTGCTGGAGGAACTCAGCGAGTCAGGCAGCATCTGTGGAGGGAAATGGAGAATCGACATTTCGGGTTGAGACAGTTCAAAGGAAGATCTCGACTCGGAAAGTCGATTGTACATTTCTCTCCACAGATGTTGCCTGACCCGCTCAGTTTCTCTGGCATGATATTTCCTACTCGGGATTCCAGCATCTGCAGTTTCTTGTGCCTCTCTTTTCAGAACTTGCCCCCTTCGGTCCTGCCTCAAACTGAACCAGGATCTTCTCTCCGGCTTCATTTCTGTTCTGCTTCTTCTTTAGCCCATCACGCCTACCGGGACACAAGCCGCCACCAGCAGCTCTGCGAGGGTTGATCAGCCCTGTGGCCTCTGCTTTTACCAAAGGTCTTCCAGGGGAAGGTCCTTCCGATCGCAGGGATGAGGCCTGTGGATATTCAGTTGATGTTTCTATCGCACTGGGTTCTTACAGGAAGGGGTTGCTAACCTCAAGTCCGACCCTCCTCCTTTACAGCCGGGCTTCAGCAGTCCATGGCCGAGTTTTCCTTCCTGTTCCGACCTGCTTACTATGTTTTTGATCCCTCCTTGATATAGATACCATAATTCCTTCCCACAGGCAGCAACATAATCTTCATTCCCTGAGTCTGCAGCGCGCGTAGTGGACAATCGCGGTACTGCAGGGGATCAGCAGCTCCCGGAACGTGAAAACATTCTGAATCAGGAAGTGCTGCCAGTTAACATGGCTTCGAAAGGACCGGCCGAGAGTTGGACTGAGGAGGTAATTTGTCCCGTCTGTCTGTATTTCTTCACCGATCCGGTTATAATGGAGTGTGGACACAACTTCTGTCGCTCTTGTATCACACGGTGTTGGGAAAGGGAGGAGAGAAACTCCTGCCCGGAATGCAGAGAGGTGTTTGCTGACCGCACCCTCAGGGTGAATCGGGCCTTAGCAAATCTGACTGAAAAAGTTCGAAAACTAAACCTGAATCCGAAAGGGAAGGAAAGTAAACGTCACTGCGAGGAACATGAGGAAGAACTGAAGCTGTTTTGTGAAACGGACAAGACACTGATCTGTCTGGTCTGTAGAGACGCGCAGCACAGAGAGCACCGCTTCAAGCCGATTAAAGCAGCTGTTAAAATCTACAAGGTAAAACTAACGTTAGTTTAATACTCAACCCATTTCTCTTGTCCTACATACAAACATGAGCCTTCAAAACGAACACATTATTCTCTGCAAATTCCGCCATCTACAACGGGATTCTACCATCTATCCGTCCCACATTCCATCCAACACCTCACAACTCTCCGCTCTCTGTAGAGATCGCTCCCCGTACTGTATCGCCTATTCCACTCGCTCCTCCCCACTGATCTCCCTCCTGGCACTGACACCTGAAAATGGGACAGGTGTTACATCTGATTCTTCCAACTCCTCCCTCGTCACCATTCAGGGCTCCAAACAGCCCCAAATCCCCCCGTTTCCTCCATGGGCGATTAACTTCTAGCCTTAGATACCTTCTTCTCCCGCTCTTTACCTCTTCCACCTGTTCCCTCTCAACTTCTCACTTCATCACCCTCCCCCACGTTCCCCCTCACGTTGTCTCACACGTCACCTGTCAGCTGGTTCTCATCTCCAACCTTTTTATTCTGGCTGCTGTCGCATTCCTTCCCAGTCCTAATGAAGGGTCTCATCCCGAAACACCGACTGTTTATTTCCCCTGAATAGATGCTGCCTGACTCACTGAGTTCCTCCGGCATTTTGTGCGATAATCGGGGTTGATCACCTGTTTCTTTTGATGCATCTTTGTTTCTATTTCCTTCACTCTCTGACTTCCAGGATCAGCTAAAATCTTCCTTAGACTCTCTCACAAAAAAGAAATCAGACTTCCAGGAAAAGGAACAGCAACAGAAAGAGAAGATTTCCGGAGTTCGGGTGAGGCTTCCTGAGCGGAATTTCTGATATTACTGTCGAATTTTGCTCCCTTTAATACAGAATAGCCGAGTATCACAGCTCCAGTGACCTGGGTTCGATCCTGAATTCTGGTGCTGTCTGTGTGGAGTTTGCATGCTCTCCCTGTGACCAGACACATCTCAAGGACATGCTAGATGAATAGTTAATTACAATTAGCCCTGCGAATGTTGAGGAGGGTATATATGAATCAAATGGGAGTTAATGGGTCATTGAGGGAGAATAGGTTTCAGGGAAGCGTGAGGAAATGGGGTTGACGGGAATGTCTCAGAAGTAGTATGGACTCCAATGGACCGAATGGTCACTTTTATGTCATAAGGAAATACAACACAGCAATGCAGTAAACTAATCTTCACCTTCCATTCGACAGGAACAGTCACACAGCGTTCAGTCCCACATCTCATCGCAGTTTGCTGAATTGCGCCGGATTATCACTGAGAAAGAGCAGAGCTTACTCAGGGATCTCAGGGAAGAAGAGGAAAGGATTCTAAATCCAATGGAGGGAAATCTTCTGAAGATTCAAGAGAATATCAGGTTTATTCAGGAGAAAATCTCAAAGTTAAAGGAGCAGATGGATCAGAAAGATGGTGTGATATTTCTCAAGGTGAGTGATAAAATTTGAATTTGTTTCTGTCAAATTGAACTAAATGAACAGTGGTATATTTGAAATCAACACAGCACAGCGGCCAATTCTACCAAATCAATTACCGCTGCTGGTGTCCTCACACAGAGTGTTCTCCTTGCATGACGAACCTCCAATCACTCCGCTAATGACATTCGGAGACAGATATTCGATCATTTATCAGCAAAATACAATCTTTAAGCGATGAATTTTCAGCATAATTAATCGTAAATTATACTGCAATGAATCGGTCAACGATGTGGACAGTAAGTCCAAGTCTAATCAGATTTGTGTTTTTATTTATTTCAGGCGGAAGCTCGTCGGAACAGGAGGTACGACATGCTCTTTAATGAAACCCTGCACAGATTTGTAAAACAGTTCAAAAATTCCAATTCATCACCAGAGGTTTAATATTTACAGGATTAATGACGATATCCAGGAATTGTCAGTAACAGATGAGGCCCTGCCGGTTGGAAAATTCGTTCACCCCTATTTGTTGAATATGCTGAGAGAAAAACTTGATACCATTAAGCGAGGTAACATTTACAAAGATTCATTTTTCCTTGATCATGAAACACAATTATTTTATAAGCTGAAGCAAGGATTGGCTGCGATAATGGACTGAAGGGGAACTGAAGTTTATTCCACATCAACCCCACCGACTGGGAGACATCACTGTCACATGGTCAGCTGGAGATGTCAGACCCCTGAACACACCAGCACAAGGTCACAATACAACCAATACACGGGACTGGTAGATGAACCACTGTGTCCTGATCCCAGGCACACTGCACTAACACACCAAGACATGAATTTGAATCCTACCACAGATGGTGGGAATTTAATACTGACTAAAAACGGGTATCAGTGCGGTGACGGGGATTGTCAGGAAAATACACAAGTCCTGCGTGCACTGTGAGTGCAGACTCTGACTGACGTAGGAATTCCCTCTTCTGGATCAGAAAATCTCACTGTTGTTAGAGGGAGCAGAGGGGAGCAGTAGTGATCGGGGACTCCATCGTTCGGGGAACAGACAGGAGAATCTATGGACAAGAATCAGACACCGGAATGCTATGTTGTCTCCTAGGTGCCAAGGTCAGGGACGTCTCGGATCGTGTCTGCAGCATTTTGGAGAGGGAGGGTCAAGAGCCAGCTATCATCTTGCAACTTGGGACCAATTACACAGGAACTAAATGCACAGAGGTCCTGAAAATAGAATTTGGAGAGCTTGGTAGAAAGCTCAGAAGCAGTACCTCCAGGGTTGTAATTTCTGGATTGCTGCCTGTGCCCCGTGCTGGTGAGGGTAGAAACAGGATAATTTGGCACAGATAAACCATGGCTGAGAAGGTGGTGCAGGGGGCAGGGCCTCAGGTACTTGGATCATTGGGATCTCTTCTGGTGGAGGAGTGACCTGCTCAAAAGGAATGGGTTGCACCTGGAGCCGAGGGAGAACAATATTCTCGGTGAGAGAGATTTCATAGAGCTGTTGGGTAGGGTTTAAACTAATTTGCTGCGGGGTGGGGGGGGGGGGTGTTGGAACTGGAGTGAAGGGATAGGACTGATGGTAAAAATGCAAAGATAGCGTGCAGTCAGACTGTCAGATAGGTCGGACAGATGCGAAGAGAAAATTGCAGCCAGCAGGGTGAGTATCAGTGCATTAGGGATGCATAATTAAAAAGGGTAGCAGATACAATACACAAGGTGTTATATCTCAACGAATGAAGTATGAGAAATAAGGTGGATGATCTTGTTGCTCGATTACAGATTGTCAGGTATGATGTTGTGGCCATCACGGAAACGTGGCTGAAGGATGGTTGTAGTTGGGAGCTGAATGTCCAAGGTTACACAATGTATCGGAGGAAGGAAGGAAGGCTGATGGGGTGGTGTGGCTCTGCTGGTAAATCAGCAGCAAGATGTGACATAGGATTAGAAGATGTTGAATCTTGTGGGTTGAGGTAAGGAACTGCAAAAGTAAAAATGACACTGACAGCTCTCATATACAGGCCTCCCAACAGTCTGTGGGTTGAGGCCCACAGATTACAACTGGAAATAGAAAAGGCTGATGAAAAGGACAATGTTATGATAATCATGGGAGATTTCAACATGCAGGTCAATTCGGAAAATCAGGTTAGTAAAGGATCTCAAGGGAGTGAGTTTGTTGAATGCAATGTGATGGCTTTCTAGAGCAGTTTGTCGTCGAGCCTACTCGGGGAACAGCTCTACTGGATTAGGTGTTATGTATTGAACCAGAGGTGAGTAGTTAAAAGAAACTTTAGGGAGCAGTGCTCACAACATGACTGAGTTCAACTTGAAATTTGATGAGGAGAAAGTAAAGTCCGACATTGCAGTATTTCAGAGAAGTGAAAGAAATTACAGTGGTCTGAGAGAGGAGTTGGCCGAAGCAAAATGGAAGTAGATGCTTGCAGGGATGAGAGCAGAGCAGAAATGGTGTCAGTTTCTGGGAAAATGAGGAAGGGGAAGGATAGATGTATTGCAAAAATAAATAATTACTCAAATGGCAAAATAGTACAACCGTGGTTGACAAGGAAAGACAAGTTACTGTAAAGGCAAAAGAGAGGGCATACAACTAAACAAAAATTAGTAGGAAGACAGAGGATTGGGAAGCTTTTAAATACCTACAGAGAGCAATTAAAATAATGTTTGGGAGGGGAAAAATAAACAAGAAATTGATTTGAATTGAATTGACTTTATTACTTACATCCTTCATGTACATGAGGAGTAAAAATCTTAACGTTATGTCTCCACCTAACTGTGAAATGTGCAATTTGTTGTAATTTATGATGAATAATATGTAGAACAGTCTGATTAATATAACATAGAAATACAGTTGTGTCCACATGAGTTAATCAGTCTGATGGCCTGGTTGAAGAAGCTGTCCCGGAGCCTATTGCTCCTGGATTTTAATCTGTGGTTTAGAATAGCATTCAATCCAAGAGCAGGGATGTGATGTTGAGGCTTTATAAGGCACTGGTGAAGCCTCACCTTGAGTATTGTGAACAGTTTTGGGCTCCTCATCTAAGAAATGGTGTGCTGGCATTACAGAAGGTTCATTTCATAAGGATGATTCCAGGAATGATAGGGTTATCATACGAGGAACGTCTGATAGCTCTGTGTCTGTACTCGCTGGAATTTAGAAAGATGAGGGGGAATCTCATTGAAACCTTTCGAATGTTGAAAGGCCTAGACAGAGTAGATGTGGAAAGGATGTTACCCATGGCGGTGGAGCTGAGGACAAGAGTGCACAGCCTCAAGATAGAGGGGAGTCTATTTAAAACAGATGCGGAGAAATTTGAGCCAGCGGCTGTTGAATTTGTGGAACTTGTTGTGTGTAATTAAGGCAGAGCTTGATATGTTCTAGATTGGACACAGTATCAAAGGTTACGGGGAGAAGACCAGGGAGTGGGGCTGAGGAGGGAAAAAAAGGATCAGCCATGATTGAATGGCCGAGCAGACTCGATAGGCAAATGGCCTAATTCTGCTCCTATGTCTTATGGTTATCAGACCACTACATTGAAGCATTGTGAAAATGAGCTCGGACACAACAACAAGTATTGACATGGGTCAAGAATTCATCTCGGGAGAAGCACACACAGCATAACCGGCCTGGCAAAGCTCCCTCTCACACACACACAGGAAGGATTGGCAGATTGTAGTCAGAGCCTCAGCAATGTACGTTGTTATTTCCCTCAGTAACCTGGAAACCAATCTCTTCAGAGACAGTCATTTATTCTTTAAAACAAGTCCATCAAGTGTGACACACGGCCACAGAAATAGGCACAAATTCCCATTTAGGATTGAAATCTGCCGTCCTTACCCAGTCTGTCTGTTCTGTGGCACTGAGCCGCCCTCTGACGTGACGTCACATCAACACCTCACAGACAGACTCTGGGGTGAGATTCCTCAGGAGGATGATCTGGGAGGGTTTGATGGATGTTGAACTCACGGCCCACTTCATCAATCTGCAAGACTAAGATGTCTTCTTGAGCATGTCCCATTTGTGTGTGTTTGCCCCCCCCCATCCCTCTAACCATTTCCCATCTGTGTACCGGCCCAAATTTATTTTAAAATATTTTATTTTTACCTTTTTCTAGTGTTTGAGGGCAAATTCCATTGACCAATCTCCATCTCTATGAGAATATTACTCGCTAGACCACTCATAAAAATTTCCTGTCTTACTTTCAATCTGAGGCCTCTAGTTCTGTACTCCCATTTCTTGGAAAAAGAAACATTATTTAAGCTCCTTATGAATTATTTACCTCGATAAGGGGTCATACCTGAACATCCTACACTACAGCTGAATAGCCCAAGCTTATCCACTCTCCGGTTTTAACCCAAGCCCCCAGTCCTGGTAACATCCTCCTGAAGCCTCCTGTCCAGTGTAATGACATCCTCCCCATATTCGGGAACCGGAAATGCAGACAATGCTCCAAGTGTGGCCTATCATCGACATCAAAGGCCTTGCTGAATTTTATGTGGACAGTGTGGAACAGGCTGATGAATACAGGACTGAAGGTGTTTTTTTAGATTGGGACAAGAAGGGCGGCGTGGGAGCTAAATTCTGAAGGAAGTTAGTTTTTTTAAAAAACTTCACGTACAAGAACGGCGAGACTGCGCAGGAGAGTGCGGAGAGTTTAAAAAGATGACCACCCTATACAGCGGGCAGCGGAGTGGGTGGCAGCAGAGTGTAGGGCTTTGGCTCAACGGGCTTAGGCGGTAACGGGAAGAGCCGAGAGCGAGGAACCGACTCTTTTTCTCCCCTTGTTAAATCGGCCCGACGGACGGGGGAACAGCAGGGCACATGAGCTGACGGTTTAAAAAGTTTTTGTGTTTGGCAAAGTAAGTGGGTGAGTAGACCTATCTTTCTTTGTTTCATTCCTGTAGAATTAGGTAGCATGTCTGCAGGGTTAGTGCTTTGTTCAGGGTGTCAGATGTGGGAACCCTGGGAGACCTCCAGCCTCCCTGATAGCCACATCTGCACCAGGTGAACCGAGATTCAGCTCCTCGGAGACCGTGTTAGGGATCTGGAGCTGCAGCTTGATGACCTACTGCTTATTAGAGAAAATGAAGAGGTGATAGACAGGAGCTACAGGGAGGTAGTCATCCCTAGGCTACAGGGGTCAGAAAACTGGGTGACTGTCAGGAGAGGAAGGGAAATGCCCGGATAGTGGAGAGCACCCCTGTGGCTGCCCCCCTCAGCAACAAGTATAAGTTTTGGATGCTGTTGAGGGGGATGACCTGACAGGGGACGGCCACGATGACCGGGTCTCTGGCACTGAGCCTGGCGCTGTTGTGCAGGAGGGAAGGAGGGAGAAGAGGAATGCGGTAGTCATAGGGGATTCCATAGTCAGGGGAACAGACAGGAGATTCTGTGAGCCTGGTAGAGATACCCGCATGGTGTGCTGCCTCCCAGGTGCCAGGGTACGGGTTACACCTGAACCCGAAACGAATCAATATCATAGCGGGAAAGTTTAATAGAGCTGTTAGGGAGGATTTAAACTAATTTGGCAGGGGGATGGGAAAACGGAATGATAGAGCGGAGGAGGGGGAAAACAGGAATAAATCTAAGATAGTGAGCAGTAAAGATGTCAAAAAGGACAGGCAGGTGATGGAGCAAATTTGTAGCCAATGGGATGAGTTGCAGTGCAATCAATGCAAAAAGTACCAAATACTGGAATTAAGGTGTTATACTTAAATACACTCAGCATAAGGAATAAGGTGGATGATCTTGTCGTACAGCTACAGATTGGCAGGTATAATTTTGTGGCCATCACTGAGACGTGGCTAACGGATGCATGTCTCTGAGAGCTGAACGTCCAAGGATACACAGTGTATCGGAAGGATAGGCAGGTGGGCAGAGGGGGTGGCGTGGCTTTATTGGCAAGAAATGATATTCAATCATTAGAAAGAGGTGACATAGGATAGGAAGGTGCAGAATCTTTCTGGGTTAAGCTAAGAAATCGCAGGGGTGAAAGGACCCTGATGGCAGTTATCTACAGGCCTCCTAACAGCTGCAGTGATGTGGACTACAAATTACAACAGGAAATAGAAAAGGCTTGCCAGAAGGGCAGTGTTATGATAATTGTGGAGGATTTTAACATGCGAGTGGATTGGGAAAATCAGGTCGACACTGGATCTCAAGAGAGAGAATTTGTAGAATGTCTACGAGATGGCTTTTCAAAACAGCTTGTTGTTGAGCCCACCAGGTGATCAGAGGTACTGGATTGGATATTGTGTAATGAACCAGAGGTGATTAGAGAGATTGAGGTGAAGGAACCGTTAGGAGGCAGTGATCGTAACATGATTGAGTTCACTGTGAAATTCGAGAAAGAGAAGCCGAAATCCGATGTGTCGGTATTTCAGTGGAGTAAAGGAAATTACAGTGGCACGAAAGAGGAACTGGCCAAATTTGACTGGAAAGGGACACTAGCGGGAGGACGGCAGAGCAGCAGTGGCTGGAGTTTATGCGAGAAGTGAGGAAGGTGCAAGACAGATATATTCCAAAAAAGAAGAAATTTTCGAGTGGAAAAAGGATGCGACCGTGGCTGACAAGTGAAGTGAAAGCCAAAGTAAAAGCAAAGGAGAGGGCATTCAAGAAAACAAAAATTACTGGGAAGACAGAGGATTGGGAAGTTTTTAAAGGCTTACAAAAGGAAACTAAGAAGGCCATTAAGGGAGAAAAGATTATCTTTAAAAGGAAGCTAGCAAATAATATCAAAGAAGATTCTAAAAGCTTTTTCAGGTATATAAAGAGTAAAAAAACAGGTGAGTGTGGAGAAAGGACCAATAGAAAATAATGCTGGAGAAATTGTAATGGGAGATAAGGAGATGGCTGAGGAACTGAACGAGTATTTTCATCAGTCCTCACTGAGGAAGATATCAGCAGTATACCGGACACTCAAGGGTGTCAGGGAAGAGAAGTGTGCGCAGTCACAATTACGACAGAGAAAGTACTCAGGAAGCTGAATAGTCTCAGGGTAGATAAATCTCCAGGACCAGATGGAATGCACCCTTGTGTTTGGAAGGAAGTAGCTGTGGAGATCGCGGAGGCATTAGCAATGATCTTTCAAAAGTCAATAGACTCTGGCATGGTTCCGGAGGAGTGGAAGATTGTAAATGCCACTCAGGTATTTAAGAAAGGGGCAAGGAAGCAAAAAGTAAATTATAGTCCTTTTAGCTTGACATCGGTGGTTGGGAATTTTCTGGAGTCAATTCTCAAGGATGAGGTTACGGAGTACCTGGAGGCATATGACAAGATAGGCCAAACTCAGCATGGTTTCCTTAAAGGAAAATCCTGCCTGACAAACCCATTGAAATTTTTTGAGGAGATTACAAGTAGGCTAGACAAGGGAGATGCAGTGGATGTTGTGTATTTGGATTTTCAGAAGTCCTTTGACAAAGTGCCACACATGAGGCTGCTAAACAAGATAAGAGCCCATGGAATTACGGGAAAATTACGTACGTAGATGGGACGTTGGCTGATAGGCAGGAAACAGAGAGTGGGAATAAAAGATCCCATTCTGGTTGTCTGCCGGTTACCAGTGGTGTTCCACAGGGGTCCGTGTTGGGGCCGCTTCTTTTTACGTTGTATATCAACGATTTGGATTATGGAATAGATGGCTTTGTGGCTAAGTTTGCTGATGATACAAAGATAGGTGGAGGGGACGGCAGTGCTGAGCAAACTGAGAGACTTGGATAGCTTGGGAGAATGGTCAAAGAAGTGGCAAATGAAATACAATTTTGAAAAGTGTATGGTCATGCACGTTGGTAGACGACATAAACGGGCTGACTATTATTTAAATGGAGAGAAAATTCAAAATTCTGAGATGCAACGGGACTTGGGATTGCTGATGCAGGATACCCTTAAGGTTAACCTCCAGGTTGAGTCGGTGGTGAAGAAGGCGAATGCATTGTTGGCATTCATTTCCAGAGTAATAGAGTATAAGAGCAGGAATGTGATGTTGAGGCTCTATAAGGAACTGGTAAGACCTCACTTGGAATACTGAGTGCAGTTTTGGGCTCCTTATTTATGAAAGGATGTTCTGACATTGGAGAGGGTTCAGAGAAGATTCACTGGAATGATTCCGGGAACGAGAGGGTTAACATGTGAGGAACATTTGACCGCTCTTAGACTGTACTCCGTGGAGTTTAGAAGAATGAGGGGTAACCTCACAGAAACATGTCGAATGTTAAAAGGCATGGACAGAGTGGATGTGGCAAAGTTGTTTCCAATGGTGGGGGAGTCTAGTACGAGAGAGCATGACTTAAGGATTGAAGGGCGTCCATTCAGAACGGAGATGCAAAGAAATTTTTTTCGCCAGAGGGTGGTGAATCTGTGAAATTGTTGTGGCAGTGGAGGCCAGGTCATTGGGTGTACTTAAGACAGAGATTGATAGGTATCTGAGTAGCCAGGGCATCAAAGGTCATGGTGAGAATGTGGGGGAGTGGGACTAAATGGGAGAATGGATCAGCTCATGATAAAATGGCGGAGCAGATTCGAAGGGCCTAATGGCCGGCTTCTGCTGCTTTGTCTTATGGTCTTATTTGAATGCACCAGTGTACGGAATAAGGATCTTGTAGCACAGGTAGAGTTTGACAGGTACAAACTTAGGCAGGTACGACTTTGGTCGAAGGAATAAAGACATAGACAATTCAGTAAACAGGGCGAAATTCAAAAATCAGAGGTGCAAAGGGACATGGGTGTCCTTGTGCAGGATTCCCTGAAGGTTAACTTGCAGCTTGTGTCAGTGGTAAGATTGGCAAAATCAATGTGAGCATTCACTTCGAGAGGATTAGAATAAAAGAGAAAAGTGATAATGCTGAGGTTTTATAAGGCATTGGTCAGACCACACTTGGAGTATTGTGAGCAGTTTTGGGTCCCTTCTATCGGAAAACATGTACTGGCATTGGAGGGGGTCCAGAAGGTTCACAAGAATAATTCCAGGATTGAAAGAGTTAACATATGAGGAGTGTTTGATGGTTCCGGGCCTGTACTCACCGGAGTTTAGAAGAATGGCTGATTTATTATCCCTCTCAAACCTATTCTCCCACCTCCTCCCCATAATTTTTGAGACTCTGACTAATCAAGAAGTTTACTTATTAACTTCTGCTTTAAAAATCAAACAGGATAAAATCTGCAGATGCTGGTAATCCAAGCTACACAGGTCCTGATGAAGGGTCTCGCCAGATCTCTCTGACACCTGTCTGGAGAGAGTTGATGTTGGGAGGATGTGGGTGGGTCGAGAACGGTAAGCACAGCCTCCGACTATAGGGATGTCCATTTAGGACAGAGATGAGGAGGAATTCCTTTATCCACAAGATAGCGAATCTGCCACAGGCAGCTGTGGAGGCCAAATAATTGAGTATATTTAAAGCAGAGTAACACACACAAATTGTTGGGGGAACAGCAGGCCGGGAAGTTTCCAATGAAAAGAGTAAACAGTCGACGGTTCAGACTGAAACACTTCATCAGGACCTGTGTTGCTTAAGGGTTCCTGCAAATTCATCCCCTGTCCTAATGAGGGGCTGCGGGGGATGGGGTTGTGGGAAAGGGGACAAAGTCATCCTCATCTGCCATCTTTGCCCCCTCTAGCTTCTCATTACGTCTACACACACAGTTCACCCACAGGCTTTCCACACCTCCCCCTCCTGGTTCAATCTGCCATTCATCTCTCCCCTACTGGTTCCCATTATCACCTCCTTTACTGTCTTAAACCATCACACTCCCCCACTTCACACTCACAAATGAATGTGAACATTGTATGACGGGCCTGTTCCTGTGCTGTACTGCTCTATGTTCTGTTCCCTGTTTCGAAGAATGAGAGGAGATCTCATGGAAACACAAAATCCTTTCAGGGGTCAACAGACAGGAGTGAGGGAGGATGTTTCCCCTGTCTGATGACTCAAGGGCCAGGGGTCTCTCTGCTCTCCGTCCAGTGGAAAACCCTTTGGGAGACATTAGTTGTCCATCCGCTTTTGTCGGGTCAAAGGTTCGTGTCGGCCACCCGACCGCGCCTGAGGCCCAGCGGCCTTTCCCTCGGTCCCGGGGCCACGCTGCCCGAGTCACCCCCCGATCCCCGGGGCCCCGCTGCCCGAGTCTCCCCCCGATCCCCGGGGACTCTCTAATTCTCTGCTTCTCCCCCCAGTCTATGTCACCCTGGATGTGGAAACGGCGAATCCGGGTCTCGAGGTGTCTGAGGATCGGAAGAGTGTGAGATGGACCGGGATCCGGAGGAATCTCCCTGACACCGGGAAGAGATTCACATTCTGGGAATGTGTGCTGGGATCGGAGGGATTCACATCGGGGAGACATTACTGGGAGGTGGAGGTGACGGGGAATCGGGTCTGCTGTCTGGGAGTCGCCGCAGAGTCTGTGAAGAGGGAGGGATGGTTCAGACTGAGTCCGGAGACCGGATTCTGGGTCATCAGGCGGGATTGTGACGTGTTATATCGGGATTATGACGTGTTCGGTGTTCGCCCCTTCCCCGAGTACTATCTCGCTGCCGGTCCCATCCCCGGGAGGGTGGGAGTTTATCTCAGTTACGAGTCCGGGACAGTTTCGTTTTACAACGCGGAGACCAAGTCCCATCTCCACACCTTCCTTGGGAATAAATTCGCGGGGAAACTTTATCCTTTCCTCATGACCTGGGATGTAAACCAATGGCTGAGAATCTGCTCCGGTTCCGCTCAGGGTCTGTAAACGGGTCGGGTCCCGGGAGCGGCGTCAGGAGTAAAGTCCCTGTAAATATAAATGTGCGGAGAGTGCAGCTAAATACGTGGCTAAGGAGATGGTGCAGGAGGGAGGGCTTCATGTTTCTGGACAATTGGGCTTTGTTCCCGGGAAGGTGGGGCCTGTTCCGACGGGACGGTTTACCCCTGAACTGGAGATGGATCCTTGCGGGTAGATTTGCTACTGCTGCTCGGGGGGGGGGGGGGGGGGTTGGTAAAAAAGATTTGCACAGGGAGGGGAACAAGAGTGTTAGAGCAGATAGTGAGGTGGAGGAGGATAAAGGTCATGCGAGAACTGGATGTATAGACAGGAATCAAAGGTTTGTACATTAGGTTGTAAATTAATTTTCAGAGCTTTAGAAATTGTAGAAAATAAAGATTTCCAAAAAGATTTTGATGAAGAACATGCTCAGAACATATGTGAAAAAGTGGCTACTTCAGTTTTACACCTATCGCAATAATTGTTTATGTTAGGAAAAATTTTGGATAGTCTCTCCTTTGTTAAATAGTAACAGTGAACAATTTTAATTGAATTAAACACTGATTGGCACATATTAAAGAAGAATTGACCATCTTCATTAACAAAGGTCATATTAAGTTCTCTCTCCCAAACTTGTTTAATCTTTAGTGATTAAGGGGATCTGTTTTTTTTGCAGATTTATTTATTTTTATTATCATTTATTTTCTGATTAGCAAATATTCTCTCATACACACTTACTGCAACATCAGGTTAGACATTTTTTACAAAAATAATTATCTATGTTCCCATATATGCAAGAATCTGATTTGTTGGATACTATTTTGAATATGAATCCTTTAGTAAGAGAATTTGTAATTCTCATTGGTAGAATTTATCATTTATTTTTAATACATTAATACAAACAGATAACCTCCCACCTAAGGTTTATACATGATAGAAATATTCGTTTTTTCAGACGTGATAGAGGGGGAAGGATGAAAGGGGGAGGAGTGGCATTACTAGTCAGGGGAAATATCACAGCTGTGCGTAGAGAGGACAGCCCGGAGGGCTTGTCTACAGAGGCCATATGGGTGGAGCTGAGGAACGGGAAATGAGTGACCACACTAATAGGGGTGTATTATAGACTGCCCAATAGTCAGAGAGAATTGGAGGAGCAAATCTGTATAAAGATAGTAGACCGCTGTAAGAAACAGGAAGTTGTAATAGCAGGGGATTTTAACTTTCCACATATTGACTGGAACTCCCAAACTGTAATAGGGCTAGATGGCTTGGAGTGTGTGAAATGTTTTCAGGAAAGTTTTCTGAATCAATATATAGAGGTACCTACGAGAGAGGATGCAATACTTGATCTCCTATTAGGAAACCAGGCAGTCAGGTGACAGAAGTGTGTGTAGGCGAACATTTTGGGTCCATTGACCATAATGTTATTAGTTTCAAGTTAATTATGGATAAGGATAGGCCTGGTCCTCGAGTTAAGGTTCTAAATTGGAGAAGGGCTAATTTTCTGGAAATGAAAAAAGATCTAGGAAGAGTGGATTGGGATAAGTTTTTTTTTTCCTGACAAGATAGATAGATAGATAGATACTTTATTCATCCCCATGGGGAAATTCAACATTTTTTCCAATGTCCCATACACTTGTTGTAGCAAAAACTAATTACATACATACTTAACTCAGTAATAATATGATATGCATCTAAATCACTACTCAAAAAGCATAATAAAAAGTTCTTAATTCCTGGCAGTTGAATTGTAAAGCCTAATGGCATTGGGGAGTATTGACCTCTTCATCCTGTCTGAGGAGCATTGCATCGATAGTAACCTGTCGCTGAAACTGCTTCTCTGTCTCTGGATGGTGCTATGTAGAGGATGTTCAGGGTTTTCCATAATTGACCGTAGCCTACTCAGCGCCCTTCGCTCAGCTACCGATGTTAAACTCTCCAGTACTTTGCCCACGACAGAGCCCGCCTTCCTTACCAGCTTATTAAGACGTGAGGCGTCCTTCTTCTTAATGCTTCCTCCCCAACACGCCACCACAAAGAAGAGGGCGCTCTCAACAACTGACCTATAGAACATCTTCAGCATCTCACTGCAGACATTGAATGACGCCGACCTTCTAAGGAAGTACAAGGATGTGTTCAGTAAGTTGAAGGCCTCCAAATGTGAAAGTTTGAGGGTGCAGAGTTTGCATTTTCCTGCCAGGATTAAAGACAAAGTTAACAGGCATAGAGAACCTTGGTTTTCAATGGATATTGGCGATCTGGTTAAGAAAAAGAGAGAAGTGTATAGCAAGTAGAGTCAACAAAGAGCAAATGAGTTACTTAAAGAGTATCGAAAACGTAAGACAATACTAAAGAAGGAAATCAGGAAGGAAAAAAATAAGACATGAGGTGGCTTTGGCAGATAATGTGAAGGAAAACCTGAAGGGTTTCTACAAGTATATTAAGAGTAAAAGGATAGTAAGGGACAAAATTGGCCCCCTAGAAGATCAGAATGGTCGTCTATGTGTGGAACCTTACGAGATGGGGGAGATCTTAAACAGTTTTTTTGCATCAGTATTTACTCAGTAAACTGGCATAGTGTATATGGAAGGAAGGGAAACAAGCAGTAGTGTCATGGAACATTTGTAGATTAAAGAGGAGGAGGTGATTGCTGCCTTACAGTGCATACAGGTAGATAAATCCCCCGGGTCTGACTTGATATTTCCTCGGACCTTGAGAGAGACTAGTGTAGAAATTGCAGGGGCCCTGACAGAAATATTTAAAATGTCCTCAGCCACGGATGTAGTGCCGGAGGATTGGAGGGTAGCTCTTGTTATTCCGTTGTTTAAAAAAGGCTCCAATAGTAAACCAGGTAATTACAGGCCAGTGAGCCTGACATCAGTAGTATGTAAATTATTGTAAGATGTTCAGAGAGATCGTATTTACAAGTATTTGGACAGCCAAGGGCTGACTTGTACAGCCAAGGGCTGATTAAGGATAGTCACTATGGCTTTGTGCATGGTAGATCGTGTTTAATGAATCTTGAAGAGTTTTTTGAGAGGTTACCAACAAAGTAGGTGAAGGAAAGGCTGTGCATGTTGTCTACATGAACTTTAGTAAGGCTTTTGACAAGGTCCCACATGGGAGGTTAGTTCAGAAAGTTCAGACATGAGGTATCCATGGAGAGGTTGGAGAGATTGAAAGAGTGCAGAGATTTACTAGGATGCTGCCAGGTCTTCAGGAGTTGAGTTACAGGGAAAGATTGAACAGGTTAGGACTTTATTCCTTGAAGCGTAGAAGAATGAGGGGGGATTTGATAGAGGTTTACAAAATTATGGGGGGTATAGACAGAAAATGCGAGTAGGTTCTTTCCATTTAGATTAGGAACGATAAATACGAGAGGACATGGTTTTAGGGTGAAAGGGGAAAGCTTTAGGAGGAACATGAGGAGGAACTTCTTCACTCAGAGAGTGGTGGGAGTGTGGAACGAGCTGCCATCTGATGTGGTAAATGCGGGATCACTCTTAAGTTCTAAGAATAAATTGGATAGATACATGGATGGGAGAGGTCTGGAGTGTTACGAACTGGGTGCAGGTCAATGGGACGAGCGGAATAAAGTTTCCGCACAGACTAGAAGCGCCAAATGGCCTGCTTTCTATGCTGTAGTGTTCTATGGTTCTATGGAGTGAAATAAACACGAGATGAGAATTGTCGATCGATTAATTTTAACTCGTTCACCGCATCCGTCAACCGAAAAGAAACACCGGGGATTCAGCAGCTGCTGCGGGCGGCGGGTCCTGAGCTCCCCCGGGTCCTAAAGTCCACCCGTAATGAGACAGGTTAAATGGGACAAGTGGGGGCGGTGCTGACCGGAAAAGACAGTGAAGATTGTTCATTAATTTCATCTGCCATTTCTTTGTCCCCCATTACTACTTCACCTGCATCATTTTCCAGTGGTCTAGTATCAACTCTCATCTCCCTTTCACTCTTCATGTAACTGAAAACTAAACGTTTAGTACCCTGATTTATATTATTGGCCAGTTTGCCCTCATATTTCGTCTTTACCATTCTTATGGCTTTTTTCGTTGCCTTTTGTTGGACTTTAAGAGCATCCCAATAATCCAACATCCCCCTCGCCTTTCCTAGCTTATATGCCATTTCCTTAGGTTTAACACAATTATTACATGCCTTTTCCAGCTCAAACTGTGAATTAATTTAAAGTCAGTCCCATAATTTAATAATGTTTTTATCTGAAAACTATCTACCCTCGCAAAGATTGTACTGAAGACTGCATTTGATTTTTCTTCAGCCTTATACACTTCACATTGAAATAGTATGTGTTTCGACAGTTTCATAATGACAAAATGTACACGACACAGAATGAAGTTTTCCAATTAGATACAATGCATAATTAAGCATAGTGTGGACATTTCTATGTCATATCAATACCTTTCCTTCCCTTGTTTTAAGCCCTTCTTCTATAAACCCACCAGGTTTATGCATTCTGTAATGGTGTCTGTCCTTATGTCCATTATCCTACGTCTTGCCATAAGCCCCTAATTCTTAACACTACCAACACTTTTAACTTCTAATTTGCTAAGTGGAAGGTCTATATCTATCGCTGAACATTTAACAGTTTTTGGTGCTAAACAGTCAACCCCATCATTTCCCTCAGCACTGTGATGTGCAGGGCCCATAATGTGCAGACATATAAATCAAACTTTATATATGAAAACAACAACACACACACAATGTTGGTGGAACACAGCAGGCCAGGCTGTATTGTTGTTTTGTTTGTTTTGTGTGTGTTGTTGTTTGAGTTTCCAGCATCTGCAGATTTCCTCATGTTTGCTTTGTATATGAAATACCGTTTGAGTAGTTTTCAACAGTCAATCTGACCTACTGCCAGAATTACCTGTTTAAGATTCATCAAAACCGAAATGTATTCCGAGCAAATTATAAGGACCAATTTCCTCCATCCACTGTAAGGCTAAACTGTTGGCAAAGAATTCTGCTTTCTATGCTGATAAATGACTATAAGTCATTTCTTTATCATTACCTGCAATTCAGGCACACAAAAACAGCCACACTAACATCCACAGTTAACTTATCTTTTGATTTATCTGTAAAAATGGTTACTGTATGATAATAACTTTCATTAATATACTGATGAACCAACAGACTCTCAGGCAGAACCGAATCCAATCGTGTAACCTAAAATCAACTGAAGTCATTGGAAAAAACAAGGTTATAGAGAAAGCTACAGTGGGGCATATTGTATCATCAAATACACTCATATTCCCAGCGTGATAAGAACCCAGCCACCCAAACCAAAAAACACTCTTCTTGTGATGTCCCCAACCGTCCTCCAGCACACCTTTAACGGGATGATCATTTCCTTGCCCCCGCAAATTAATCCAGTATGTTGAGATCAACTTGAACCTCTGTTACTTTGAGGGCAATTGTCCCATTGCAATCAGTAAAGCCAAAACAGGAGACAACATTACTGCACTGGAAAACAATCTTAAAGTCTGTAATTGTATCAGATACAAACATTTTTAATTTGAGGATGAAGCTGATCCATAAGCCACACAGACATAATCAAGAACAAATATAATTGGTCAACAAAGATTTTCATGTTGCACCCAAGAATACCCACATAGATGCCTGAGGAGATTTAAAGCTCCTTTACATTTATCAAATATTTCACTGATAGGTGCTTCCACGTCAGCTTATTATCCATCCACATACTGAGAAATCTTACCACTGACACTTCCTCGAGATAGTAATCATATAATTTACAATCAAGTGCAAGTCTATTAATGCTGTTTTAAAACCACGTAATGTATTTTAACGACTGAAAGCTGAAAATCCTCATCAATCTGTTTGACCTATTAATTGTAAATTGCAATTAATACCTCTAATCTATAAAGCTACGTCATCTGTATATTGTGATTTACCCAGGGTATCCCATTTTCCCATCTCAGAGAAAATATCGTTAATCATAATATTAAATAATGAAGGGCTACAAATACTGCCCTGTGGGATCCCATTCTCTATCTCATAGAAACAGAAACATAACATGCCGACCGGTACTTGCACAGTCCGTCCAAATAAAAAAAACCTCAGAAAAACTATACAATTCCCCCTCACTCCCAATTTC